>NC_056725.1:454568193-454868193 GCF_019279795.1 Protopterus annectens | reverse complement strand
GAATCTCTGCATCAACCTGCCCACCTCTGCTTCAGAGAGGCTGCGGGTGTACCTGGCAGAAGAGGCCACTGACTCCAGCCTAGACAGGCGGTGATTGGAAACAAAGACCAGGGAACGGCCTCGAGACACCTCCAGCTCCGGGGAGAAGCAAAGTGAGCGGAGCTTGGGAGAGCCCGAGCTAGGAGCTGGGTGAGATTTTGCTGGCGGCTAGGCAGAAGACCTGGCAGGGGACCACTGCCTCCTCCTATCCCGGTCCTTGCGTTTGCGCTTCTCTCCGTCCCCAGTCTTCTTGGTGGGAGGTTGGGCCTCTGCAGTAGGAGGAGGGGGATTGAACCCCAGCAAGATTGAACAGGAGGAATCGGGGTGCTGGACCCCTAAGCAAACTACCCACAGAGTGTGGCCATCTGCAGGGGAAACTTGTGGCCACACTCTGTGCACTTTCTGAACCCTGGTTTGGGTGTCTCAGCCATTGAAAATGGGGAGAGAACACACACTAACACAGAGAGAGAGAGGAATGGGAATACTTTGTTTTTTGCTACTAGAGACCGATGCCGGAGAGCGAAAGGTAGAGGAAAGAGAAGGAAGATAGAAAAGGTTGAAAATCTAGAATTAAAGCACTAATTCATTACCCAAAAAAGTCTGGAGCATGGATCACGATGCGAGCAATACACACAGTAAATGAGATCTGAGGGGAGGGAGGAAGGAGACAGGCATTATGGGTAAGCAAAGAGCTTGGATCCGATGCTGGAAAAAATGCATCTGAGTCTGATCCGTCCCAGATCCGTGTCCCACAGGTTGAAGACCAAATGAAAACTTCAGATCAAATGTTTGTGAAGCAACACTTTAGCAACCCACAATTGCATGACGAATACCAGATGTGATGAGGCACAGTTTTTTGTTCCTAGCTTTGGTGTTTGTATCCAACCCTTCAGAATGGTCACTGATGACTTGGCCAGTAGTAGTGCAGCAGTCTTACCAGCATCCCATACAAGCTGCACTCAAACCCCAATTTCTAAGCTTCTGCAAAGGGTCAGTTAACATGTTCTGTGATTTTTTTTTTTCTACTACCCAAAAATAAAATAACCGAATTTCCTGCTAAATGGAAAAGGCCGCTTTTTTCGTAAGTGGTCATGTGAGTCTGATGGCGAAGATCAGAATTGGGATATTGCAGCCAACTTTACTCCTTGTTCTAAGATACTGATGAAGAATTGCTGCTAAATGCTGACTGTTTCCTTTGGAGACTTGCTTTGGTTGATGTGGGAACATTTTAAATGAGGGGTGCAAAGGAGTTAACTAATGTCAGTAAAAGATACTTGGAACCGATGGGCAGTGATGAACACAAACCCAATGCCATCTCTTTGTAAGCCTTTGAGGATGCATTTGATAATGTTTCTGTAGAACTGGACTGTTGGCCATTATTTCCCTGACAATCTGATGAGTTTTACAGCCCTGTACAATCCCTTTAGAAAAAGGTAAACTTGGCAGTTTTGCTAGACTATATATATATCAGTATCATAGCTGGTGCCTGCTGACACTTCCTACTGGCTCGGAGTCTAGGCATAAGGTCTATACCCCCCCCCCAATTTTGGGGTATTACAAATAAGCTGCAAAACTCTGATATTACATTATCAGGAGGAATTTTTAAAATGGCTGAAGCGTAAGCTAGAAATGATACAAGATGCAACCCAAAAGCAAAGACTTCAAACTACAGTGAAGGCCAGCATGCCATTGGGTGCAGTAATGATTCTGTTGGTGTTTGTGTTAGATTAGCAGTCTCTGGTAAAGTTATTGGCATAGATGGTGAAGAGTCCATTCTTAAACACACTTACTCTGGTAAAGTGCGCTATTAGATGAAAACCTTTTGGGCCTCATTCTTAGGAAATTCCCCAAATCCAGGTGAGAAAAGGTAACATATGGACAGTTCTCTGATATCCCAAAGTGGTAGTTTCCAATAAAACAATGTCCCTTTTACGAGAAACAATTCCTAGTGAACAATTCAAGTAAAGGATAGTTTAGCCCTTAAACAGATCTTTGGAAATGGGCAGGGGTTGAGGCAATGAGGAGAATGGAAGTGTGTGGAATGATACCTCTCCTAACCAAGAAGGTGCTTGTCAGTTTTGACTGATTCCTCTCCCTTTCCCCTACCTCACTTACTAGGGAAAAAAAAAGCTTAGCCTTTTTTTTTTTTTTTTTATTCAGGGATAGTTGATTCAAAGTGACCACACAGTTTTGAACAGGGAAGATGATTTCTTCAGGATATTAAATTGTAAGCCAGTTAGGCACTTAGACCAGTTGCTCTCCTCTACTACAGTAGGGAGTACCACCAGAATAGCAAGGGAATAAAGTTGTTTTCTGGAGCCCAGACAAATGTGACCATGGAGACTCATCCTACAACTCTCCAAATTATAAGTGATGTGCGTTTCAGATCAAGGTGATGGAGTACAATTAAACAGTTAATAAGCCCAGTGTAGCAAGAGGAAATAAAATATGCTTTAATAAAACAACTAGGTTTAGCATCAAAAAGTTAAATGCTTTCATCACAACATGGACTTCTTCAGAACCAATAAGAAAACAAATCAGCATATGTTAGTATTAACCTTCGTCACATAATCAATCCAGTCCACTAGTGTAAATCCATTAATTAAAAATAAAAAAATAGTTTAATTGGAAAAAAGGTTTAAAAATCGCCAATATAAGATGCACAAAAGATTATAAAAAATATTTAGAAAATTAAATTGCAATAAAGAATTCCTTTTGAGAATATCTATGTAATTTTAAATGTTTCATAAGGCAACAAGCTGTAAATGTATGTATCAAATTTCTAAATTTAACCAATGTCCTGCCTTTTATGTAGGCAAAAACTGAAAGATCTTTGGAAAAAGGGAATATATAAGCACTATTAGAATATCTTAAAGTTCAAAAACTTCACTAACCACTCTACCCTTGATTGGATCCTTGTATCCCACCCAACCAATTTCTTCTCAGGTATACTACCAAATTCACTAAAAGACCATCTTCCAGCTTTTGCCATCAGAGCAACCACCCCCCTCCCAAAAGAACATACCATAAAAACAGTCAGAAATACTACTAGACTCCATCAAGAAGCACTCAACAACCTACTAAATGGAATAAACTGGTCACTCCCAAAATTACTATCCCTAAATGATGATGCTCGATACTACTTTTTTAAAAATAATTGATAGTCTGGCCCCTGTACAGAGTAAAGAAAACAAAAATCCCATGGTTAACAGCCAACTGCATTGACCTCATAAAGCAGAGACATAGCATGAAACAATTGGAAACAAAACAGAACCCAACACAATCTCCAAGCTTATAAAACATTATGCAATAGAGTAACCAAAATAGTCTACAAATTAAACAGTCATACTAGAATCTCCAGCTTCAACACAAATACAACCTTCAAAACTGTTGGCACTGTAACTACCCTCTTCAACCCAGGCTCAAACAAAGACCACTCCCCCAGCACAAATTGCTGAAGAATTTAGCAAACATTTAATAAAATCTATAGCAGACCTACTAACCTCTACAAACTCCGGTGACCCGCAACTAAACCTACATGCCAGCAACAATTCCTTAACCCCCCCACCACAAAACATCAATCCCATGACCATGCCATTAACCAACAAAACATCTCCAACAATACTTTCACTTTTCGTCCCATAGCCACCTCTCAATTAAAAAAAAAAAAAAAAAACTACTTAAGCTGAAACCCTGCTCCACATCAGCAGACAGTCTCCCACCCAATACCTAAAACTTGCCGCCAACTCGATTGCATATCCGGTTAACATCCTAACAATATGAAAACTATCTCGCATAACACCTATTCATAAAGGAGGCTAATCCACAGAAATCTTTAATTTCCACCCAGTATATACTATCCCTTCTATCCAAAATCATGGTTAAAGTGTATTCATCAACAAATCTTGAAATATCTACTCCAAAACCTGCTCTGTCAAACTCAACATGGCTTTAGGCCAAATCAAAGAACATCCACAGCACTACTATCCTTTACAAATACCATTAACAAAGCCAGAGACAAAGGTCGCCTAGTAGCAGCAATATCCCTAGACCTGTCAAAAGCATTTGATACTGTTTCACACACTTTACTACTTAACAGACTATTCAACCTAGGTTGTTCCTCCTCCACACTCCAGTGGTTCCAAAGTTACCTCCATAATACAAAACAAGGAGGTTAAAGGGTCAAACCAACTCTCCACTTCCTACCAAACCCCACAGGAGTACCCCAAGGCTCTACCTCAGCATCCTTACTATTTAACATATTCACCAGTAACCTCCTCTTCCCCAGCAATATTAATACAGTATGCAGATAACCTTAAGTTGCACCTCCTATACCCTCCCCGAACTGCTAACCAAAACCCAACAATCTTTCTCAGCAATTGAATCATGGCTTACAGAGTCTGAACGCTTTCTAAATCCCCCCCCCAAAAAATTTGATATTCCACCCCAAAACTACCACCCTCAACCCAGACCAACTAAATATTTATGCAGCCGACAATACCATCTTAGACATTGTTCAAGAAACTAAACTACTTGGTGTTATACAAATATTAAAAAAAAAAAACTAGGAATACTCTACAGAAATGGTCAGTTCCTTACCACTACAACCAAAACTACCCTGGCTAAAACCTTCCTGGTCCCATCACTTCTCTACAGTTCCTGTATACTAACCAATCTGCAGAACTCCACCAAAACTAAATTAGAGCAATGCTGCAACAAAGTTGCTAAGTTTGCAACAAACTCCAACTACCGTACACATCACTGTAGATCACTCAAAGAATTAAACTGGTTAGAATATAAACACAACAGCTTTCATATACACACCGAATTACAACACACAGCCTATTTTATAGACCCAGTGGCTGTCCAGCTCTAGAAGACCTAATACAACATTACAAACCAAACAGACCCCTTAGATCTTAAGTTACAAATCTTGAAATCTACAAACCAGAAACCCAGGAAAATTTCTGTACTCTCTATTATCCTGTAACATTCTCCCTCCCAACATTAGGCAAATTGCTAGCCTACCTCTCCTTAAAGCCTTCCTAAAAGAACACCTAAATAAATCATGGCTTTGCACATGTGCATAACTCCAGACTAATACACAATCTGCCCCTCCTATACCTCCTTCAATTATGTTAATATGTCCACTACCATTAAGCACTGTCAAGACTTGGAAAAATGTACCACACTACTGTCTTTCTACCTCCTTATGAACTAATCTAAACAGCACTAGTAGTCTTCCAATTCAAACAAGAAAAATGGTATTCTGCAAATATCCTATCACTGAGGCAGTATCATGTTAAAAGTGTTGTCAAATTTATAATTTTGTGTAAAGTGTTATCACAGTTAAACTAGCAGTGGTACTCACTGTATACTTGTATATTGTAGTTTGTAAGTCTTGTCATTTTCTAAAACTGTAGAGCTTTTCTCCCCAGGCCTCTGCTGAAAACTGGTCTTGGGAACCAGTTGGACTTCCCTGGTTAACAAATGTCAAATAAATAATTCTAAAAATGCCCTGTACAGACACACACAGGAAAGAATCCACACCCACGCACATGTATACTCAATTACCTTGCTGCAAACACACACTGCTTTTGATTCAGAGTCTCTTTCTTTGTGTGCATTTCTGCTTTGGAACTCTCCAAATTAAACAAATTCCATCTCTTAAAGATGTAATACTAACATTAGAGACTCATCCAATAACTACGTCAGATCACACACCAATAATAACTAAATTAAAAATGTAGAGTAATGAAATAAAAATGGTAAACTGGTGCTTCGCCACCTATCTGTTAAATAGAGAGAGATCTTAAGAATAGGTAATGGAAAATATTTGGGAGTTATTAGGAAAGAGAAATTTCTTCTGATAGTATAGTGAAAAATAAAGGCTAAAGAAATATGGTTAAAAAGTAACCAGAATTATTTAAAGGGACTGGTAAAGGTTAAAAGATTACAGAAAATGGGTAATCGTGCAGAACAAGAGGCGATGCAACGGCAGAGTGCTAAACAGAAAATAAGGGCTTACTTTGCTAATATGCATGAGTTTAGAAAGATTGCTGTTACGCGACTGTTTTTTTGATAACTCCAGAGCACAAAACCTTTTAGCACAACAACTCAAGCAACAGAAAATAGAAAGGGTTGTCAAGCATCAGGAGACTATAACAAGAAAAATAACCAGATATCCTATAGCGGTATTACAAATATTTTTGAAATATGAAAATCTGTGCAAAGCAGAGATGTGGAACTCGAGAAAAAGGACTAATGGAAATGTTAAAGGTAAATCAGGCTCAATTACTTAGGATAGGAGATGAGATAAAAATGGTGATGTATAACCAATCTACAAAAAAGTCTTCAGGAATATATGAGAGAAGAAAGTGGTAAAGATCTGGAAGATTTTGATTAACAGTATTTTAAAAGAAGTACCACCAATGTGTTGGGGATAAAAGCAATGGTGGCTGTAATACCTAAAGATGATAAAACACCCTTCAGATCCAGCTTCAAATAGGCCCATTTTGATTCTAAACCATTACTATAAAGTGTTTGCTTTTAATGACTAAGAATGGCAAACTTTATGCCAAAAGTGATAAACATGGATCAGTGTGGTTTTATGAATGGGAGGCAAACATTTGACAACAATAATGGAAAAATGATCCAGAGGGAAGCAAAATGTATGAAAATACCACTGTTCTTGGTGGGTTTTGATACAGAGTAAGCTGGGATTTTGAGTAGAGCAATGGAAGCATTTGCATTCCCTGATAAAATTATACGGTTAATTATGGGGATATACAAGGGATCACAGGTGAAAATTAAAATGGAGGTGTTCCTCTGTAATAAGTTCTGTTTGAGCACAGGAACTATGCAGGGATGTCCTCTTTTCCCTTTGTTATTTCTGTTATATTTAGGAGAATTGGCAAAGAAAACAAGGGACTCAGAAATTCAAGGATATAACTGGTATGGTAATCGAGAAAAGTTGTCTTTATTTGCAGATATTATTTTATACCTCATAAAAACAGAAAAGGACAGTTCAGTTCAGTGTTGTGAAACATTGAGACAATTTCAAGTCTTTTTGAGATACAAAATTAATGAAGATAAAACAAAGGCAATAGCTATAAACTATGTACTCGCACATAAATTGGTTCAATAACGTCCATATTTATGAGAAATTATAAAATGCAGTACTTATGAGTATGGATTAAAAGGATTCTGTTATTGCAGCTAAGGTTATGTGGGAGGAGACTAACAAAAGATAATGTAAAAACTGAGAAACTGGAAGCTCTGTTTTATGGATATGGACAGCAAGATACAAGCATTGAAAATGCTTTAGCCCCTTTAGTTTATACACAGATCATGAATATTTTTTTTATCAACCAGTGAAGTTCTGGATAGCAATTAATAGAGTTGAAGGATTTTATCTGGGAAGGAGAAAGGGTAAGAGTCAAGTGGGATAAGTTGATCCTTCCAATAGAACAAGGTGGTTTGGGATTACCTGATTTGAAGGGGTATTTCAGAATCACACAGTTAAGGCTCCTATACATGGCACAATCCGAAATCTATAATTCAAAGTGGGAAGGGATGATGAAACAGGAGGAAGCTCAAGAAATAAGGAGAGACTGTGATTTTGTATGCAGAACCTTAAGAAGACTAACAACCATACAGAATATTAAATTCATAATGTAGCAGAACGTATTCTAAGAACTAAGCCAACATGGGGATGCGGAAGGAGATTCTGCCAATAAGGGATAACTGCAATAAGGGATAAACTGAATAAGCAAGAGGGGCTGGAATTTATTGGAAAAAAGTGGCAAAGAAACCAAGGTGTTGGGAGCAAATAATTAGAGGTAATAGAATGGAAAGAGACTAAGAATTAATTTGGACTGCAGTCTAGATATTTCCTTCCCTACCAAGGATTGATATCAGAAATGGGGGATCCTAAGCAAAAGACCAATGCTAGTAGAATTTTTAGTAGTATCTTTTTCAGACGCTGCTGTTGGGGAAAAAAGGATAATTAGGGCATATAAAATATTACATGGTAACAAACAGTTGTGTAAAATCTTACCATAAAAGTAGATGTCCTTCTCTTCAGTGTTACAGTATTCTTAACCACAGGGATCTCGGGCCAAGGATAGCTTAATGTCCGGCCAATATACCAAACCCTTTAGATCTCATATGCACTGTATGTCACATGTATGCTCCCTGCACAGGGCATAGGGTATAAAGGTGACGTACAGATGCAGTTATCCTGAACAGAACTGCCCCAGTAGAGAACAGGCTTCGTAAGACAAAAGGAGGCTATGCACATTCAAGGAGAGCAAATGCAGAAGGAAAAGAGGATCCTTGGCCAAGAAAGTAACCAAATCAAAACCCAGAAGAAAAAGGGGGATGGAGGGAGGGACCAAATACTGCAACAGTGAAGAGAAGGGCATGTAGAATTATGGTAAAATTTTACACAACTGTACTATGTCCTTCTATATTGCTGTTGCAGTATTCTAAACCATAAGGAGAGTACAAAAGCTCAAGAAAAGGAGTGTGAGGTGGAAGGCTGGGAAGATCCCTCAACAAACCCATGCAGGATGGCCCTACAAATCATATCCCATTTATAATGCTTACAAAAGGTATGCACTGAGGACCAAATAGTGGGTTCAGTGATGGAATTGGTGTCCAAACCCTTGAAGAAAGCAATAGAAAAAGCAACAGCCATACTGGAATGAACTCTAACTGTAGTAGGCAAGCACTTGCCATGAAAAGAATAACAAAAGAAAATGGCATTAGAAATCCAGGAAGAGATAATTTGTTTAGAAACAGCTAAACCCAAAGTCCTGAGATGGAAAAAAAAAAAAAAAAAGCTGGTCAGACTTACGAATGGTCTTAGCTTTATCTAAATAATACTTGAGCTGTCTGTGCAAATCCAAGGTATGCAAGACCCTCTCACTAGCAAACTGTGGAGAATGAAAAAAAAAGGAAAGGATTTGTATTGCCTGATTTAAGGGCAACTCATTAACATTAGACATAAAAGAAGAACTAGTGTGAAGAGACCCCCTGAATTTTACAAAAAAAAAAAAAAAACAGGAATGGCCATAAGGGCCTGAAGCTCAGAAGCCATCCAAGCAGAACAGCATGCAAGCGACAATACAGTCTTCGAGGTACAATGTTGCAGAGATACTGAAACTGCAAGCTCAAAAGAAACCTAAGTGAATTCAATTTTTTCAAAACAAAATTAAGGTCCCAAGGAAGAGGAATAGGCTTTCTTGTGGGCTTAAGATGCAGGACGCCTTTAAAAATTGTTTGACCTCAAAACGAGAACCCAAAGGAGGATTCAAGGTAGATAAGCAGAAATAGCTAACAAATGGGCCTTCACATAAAAACAGGCCAATCCAGAAGCTCACACAAATAGGAAGCATGCAGATTTGTTCGGAACTGGTGGTCAAGGACACCACATACACAAATGCTGTAGGTATAGCCAATCTGTCTGACAGATTCAGTAAAAACTTCTCCCCTCTGTCCCCCCATCAGTAAATCAGGACATCCCCAGTACCTGCCCCTTATCTCTAGGAAACAGGTCATCACTGCTCTCTAAAAGGCAAAAAATACAGCCTCCATGGGACCCGATAACATCCTAGGCTGCATCCTACATGAACTTGCAGCACCATTAGGCACCCTATTCAACCAAAGGCTGAGTACCGGCTTAGTCCCAGCCAAGTGGAAGACAGCCACTGTCATCCCCACCGATCCAGGAAATTATAGACCCATCAGCCTAACTAGCCTGATCTACAAGGCCATGGAACAGATTGTCATGGACCTCATTAACAGGGACATTGGCAACCTCCAAACACTCGACCCCACACAGTTTGGCTTTGTCAGGAGGAGGTCATGTCTGTTGAATCTGGTCGACTTATTTGGGGCAGTCACCAAAGTCATGGAGAAGGAGAAGATGGTGCACACCACCTACCTTGACCTGGCCAAAGCTTAAAATACTATCAGTCACTCAGGCATAGTAGATAAATTCTTTCAACTAGGCATCAATCCATATGTTACCAGATGGGTAGCAAACTGGCTCACTGATGGAACCCACCTAATCAAAATAGGGGAAGCCACCTCAAGCAGTAGATCTGTAATGAGCGGCGTACCCCAGGGATTGGTCTTGGGGCCTCTGTTCGGGATATACTTCTCTGAGGATCAGGCTAAAACCAGTGGGCTATGGCTGACCAAGTTTGCAGATGACTGCAAGCTGGGCGCAGTTATCAATTCCCCAAGTGATGTGGACGTCTTCCAAAGGGTATCACCCAAACAAATGACTGGTGCCAGAAACATGGCCTCAAGCTGAATGTCAAAAAAATGCATCATCATCCCCTTTGGGGAGAGCGACTCACAATACACTGAACCCACAGACATTGCCAACATCCTAGCTGACAGGTTCAGCGCAAACTCCCCCCCCCCCCCCACCAAAAGGGCAAATATCTATCCCAGCAGATTGCTGCCCCCCTGACATCTTAGGTGCTCAGGAGCCTACCTCTCCAAAGCAAAAAAACACAGCATCCATGGGACCAGATGGTGTCCTGGGCTGCGTCATACATGAACTCCAAGAAGAGCTAAACCCAAACATAAAACTACTGTTTAAGCTCAGCCTTACCATAGGATATGTACCAAGAGTGGCGTACAGCAACAGTGGTCCCTCTCCACAAAGGTGATGCCTCAACGGATCCTGGAAACTATCGCTCCATAAGCCTGACTAGCTTGGTCTGCAAAGCTATGGAAAGGATCATCATGGACCTCATAAAAAAGATATTGGGGACCTACAGACACTGGATCCTACCCAGTTCGGCTTTAAGGGCAGATCCTGCCTCTTAAACCTGGTCAATTTCTTTGAAACAGTCACCAAGGCCATTGACGAGGGGAAGGTGGTCCACACAGCCTACCTGGACCTCGCAAAAGCCTTTGATACAATACCCCACTCGGGCATTATAGATAAGCTCACCAGCTTAAATATAAACCCCTATGTCACTAGATGGGTTGCAAACTGGCTCAAGGACAGAACCCACATGGGTAGAATTGCTGGAGCCATGTCAGACTCCAAACCAGTTACAAGTGGCGTCCCACAAAGCTCAGTCCTGGGACCTCTCCTGTTCGGTATATATTTCTCGGAGGTACAGGCCAACATGGAGGGACTGTGGCTGACCAAGTTCCCAGATGACTGCAAACTGGGCGCCATAATCAACTCTCCAGCTGACACAAGCATCCTTCAAAAAGGTCTCCCAGAGACAGATAACTGGTGCCAGCGCCATGGTTTAAAGCTAAATGCCAAAAAATGTATAGTCATACCCTTTGGCAAAAACAATGTGCCCACAAATTACCACATAGGTGGAAACCCATTAAGTACAGAGAAAGTTATTAGGGACCTGGGGACCCAAGTTGATAGCAATTTCACCTTTGAAAACCACATTGCCAAAGTGGTTAGAAAGACCTTCTGCATAGCCCACCTCATCATGAAGGGTTTCACATCTAGATCAAGAGAGGTAATCGTGCCTCTTTATTCATCCCTCATCAGGCCCATCATAGAATACAATGCCCCTTTTGGGATGTACCTTACCCAACACCTGCAGCAATTAGAAAGACCCCAAAAGTATCTCACCAAGAGGATCAAGGGTCTCAAACAGATGCCATATGCTGCTCTGTTAAAAAAACTCCAGCTCTACTCAGTTGCATACCGTCTGCTCAGAGGCGATCTATGCCTGACATACAAAGCTATGTCAAATCCAGAATTAATGGACATGCTCCACCTCAGTAAATCTAAATCCCTTAGAGCCACATGCTCGAGGGACTTGAACCTCAGCACAGAAATAAATAGAACTTGCTGGAGGGACAGGTTCATAACCCAGAGGCTCCCTTCGCTCTGGAATAGAATTCCAGTTCATGTGAGGCAGAGCACCTCACTGAATCTCTTCAAGAAGAATCTCGATAAGTGGATGGGGGATCGTAGGTTTGTCCCAGGGATTACTCCCGTATCACTATTAGACAGAGGCACAGTAAACTAAACCTTAAAAAGGGCACAGTATACTCAAATCAAGGGGTGGCGTAAGCCATACAGAATCAGGCTAGGCTTATAATTGCCCCAGGGCAGATAGCCTAGTATGAACCTATGAAAGTCTGTTCCTTGAGCCAAGCATGTCTTCTCAGTACAGAACTAGTGAATGCTGCCTGGCAAGATGCTTCTAGGGCATCAAAGCCACACTGCAAAGTATGCTTGCTGACTTGGCTTGCAGAGTGCATAAGCTCCTGCAATTCTTTATTTTCTGCACAGTCTGTAAAGGTGGCCACTTTTTGTTTAATAAGTTCCATAATATGTTGCTGGTACTTCAGCATGTGAAACTGACAATTCATTGCCCTAATAGCAAGAGTTGCAGAGGTATATACCTTCTTACCCAATCTGTTCAAAGCTCTGGAATCCCTGTTTAAGGGGGTGACATTCTTGGCTGTAGTTGCCTTGATACCTTTAGGCCCTGGGAAATGATCTCTGGGTCAGCAGTAGGATTCTTGAAAATAAATTTGTGTGTGTCAGGTACTCTGTAGTAGCTGTCTGGTTTCCTAGGGGCAGCAGGTAAAGTATCAGGATTAAGACTGGATTCCATAAAAACATCAACACCTTCCAGGACAGGAGGTATTGCTAAAGGCCTATGCTGTGGCAAATCTAGGAATTCTCTGAGTTTCTTTTTGGACTGAGGATAGTCTTGGCATTCCCAATGGAAATGCTCTCAAAGTATGTAAGGTTTCACCAAAAGAAAAATCTTCTGGAGGGGGAGGCAGAGGGAATGGATTCCTCTTCATCTGAATCCTCATAAGCAGATAAGGGCATGTCTTCATAATCAGATACCTCAGAGTCATCGGACTCCTGGTCTGTTGAAGCTGCAGAGGGCTGGTCTCTTCCTCTTAGCAGGGGAAGGCTGACTTCACCTATTCAGCATAATAAGGTTTTCTGCCATTCTAAGCATTTGTCGTTGTGGCATGGGCGTAGGTGCATGCGCTTTGGTCATCGGTTTTCTACGTGTAGCGCGTACTCTAGACCTAAGAAACTCGGTAGTTTTAGATAAAAAAGAAGTAATCGGTTTGAGTCTAACATTAGTTGAGCAAAGAACTGCCTCAGAAGCCAGTGCCTACACAGTGGCTCTGGACCCATCCAAGGTAGAGACATCCAAAGGTTCCATAGTCGAAGAAGAGTCTCATGGCATACCAGACTCCAAATGGGTCTCTGTAGAGGCCTGTGAATCCATTGAAGCAGGCATCAGAGGCTGTGAAAGCACCTCAGTGAGTACCGGCGAACTGGCGACAAGCTTAACAGAAGCGTCGTTGGCAGATTTGGACCTATGCCGTTAGTCTCTGTCTTTATCCTTATGTTTTTTCAGAATATCGTTAGTCAAATGGCTTACCAAAGCCATTTTGGAATATGGAGATCGAGAACAAAAGAATTTAGTGACAATGAGAGCCCAACAAGTAATAGTTCAGGCATTGAACAATGCACAAAACTGACAGCGAGGTACATCGTGGTCTGGGCCTAAACAAGTGACGCAGTAAGAATGAAAATCTCTGTGTGGTATTTGTTTCCATAGACAAGACAATTCACTTTTTCTGAATCAGTTAGAGCAAGAAAAAAGGATCCCCAATGGGGTACTTAGCTTTAGAAGACTTCAGGATTATTTAATTTGTAAATGAAAATTCAGGTAGCAGCCGACCTGCATTTGCGAACTGCTTCTGCTTCGGGCTCCTCGGCAAGAAAGACTGATGTAATGGCGTCAGCTGCCTGTTTTTATACCCCTGATGACCTGACGTCAGTCCTGGAGCGACAGCATCTGACACAGAAATACTAAGTCTCTGGTATTCGGGCCGACTGAGGGCTACCTGCAGGCAAATAACTAAAGTGTGATGACTGCAACAGTGAAGCACAAAGAACATCCAGTGTTGCCTCGGCCAAAAGGGTGTCACTAGGAAGATTTATGGGGAGTCCAGCTAAATCTTCTCCAGAACCCTTGGAAGTAGAGGAAGAGGAGGGAGGGTATAGAGAAACGTCCCTTCCAAGGGAAAGAAAGGGAGTCTGTCTTCCAAGCCAGATGGCAAGACATTCTAGATCAGAAAATAGGTAGCTGCCTGTTCAGATGGGAGACAAAAATATCTACTTGAGGAATATCCCACCAATGAACTATGTCCAGAAACATGTCTCTGTGGGGCAACCATTTGTGAGCCTGTGTTTTGGGCCTGCTCAGAGTCTGCCTGTTTAGTTAGCTGATAGCCAGATATCAGGTCTGAAGATCAAGCCCGCAAAGAAGGTAAGATTTTGTGCCCCCTCCCAGCTTGTTGACATACCGCACCACAATACTGTGGTATTGACTCTGTAAACCTTTAGGGGGCCTGGAAAGAGCATGGGGTGAAAAGCCTGAAGGGTGAGAATGAGAACTCTTCTGTCTTTGATGTTGATAAGGTCTGACTTCTGATGGGGGGGGGGGGGCAGAGATGCTGAACTTTCAGGTGACCACAGAAAGCCCCAACCCCATGCCTGAAGCGAAAGTGAACAACTCATGAAAAGGAGCTGGAGGCTGATAAGTTGCAGATTCAAAGGCAGCAGCTCTGGAAGAAGCATTAGCAGGATCATAGCTGCATTTGATAGAGTGGCAAGCCACCTGACAGGCAGAACCCAAAATAGAGTGAGCAGAGGAATTTCCTTCAGAATCGGGGAGATCAGAAGTAATCTGACAAGCCTGGGCACTCAAGACCAGGACATGTGGATCTGGTAATTAATGGTCCTAAAGGCAAAGGTGGCAGAAGTATAGACCACCTTTCCAATCCTCTCCATGGCCCTACTATCCTTATCCAAGGGTAGGAGCTTGATAGAGGGAAAACAATTAGAAGACTTGTCAGAGGAGAATGACACTACAGCAGGATCTGCAGGACGACACAAACAGAAATTGACAATCCTCAAAAACCTTATAGAACCTGTTAGGTTTCTTAGGAACAGGGGGCTGAGAATCATGAGTCTTAGAAGTAGCTATAAAGGTGTCTAACAAATCAGCCAACACAGGAGGTACTGCAGAAGGTTTAGGTGTATCCACCTGAAGTAAGTCCTACCACCTCTTCTGGGTATCTTCATCATCAGTCCCCTTCTTCCCATTTTCTAAATGCGGTTGGGGTGTCGTGTTAACTGTCACCATCTCTCGATTCATTGCCACACCTGCCTTTCTGTCACAGATCTCTCACAATCCATCCATCTCTTTTCTGGATGCCCTCATTTCCTCTTACCTTCTTCCCGTCTGTCCCAAATCTTCTTCACCAGATTGTCTTCTGTTTTTCTGCACATGTGCACAAACCACCATAATCTGTTCTCTCTGATCTTTTTCTGCAATTGGATCTACTTTGCCTTCTGCTCTTATGTCCTTATTTTTTGTCTGTCCCACAGTGCATCCTACCACCCTTCTCAGGCATTTGATTTCCGTCACGTCTAGCTTAATCTCCTCTGCCTTTACTGCCGAAGTTTCTGTGCCATACAGTAGTTCTGGTCACACCACTGTTTTTTTACACCTTCCTTTTTAGCTTCTTTGGCATGTTTCTGTCATACACTACACCTGACACTATGCCAGTTGGCTGCAGCCCCTCTGATGCTAGCTTTGACCTCTTCATTCAGACTTCCCTTCTTCTCAACCACCCTTCCCAGATACCTGAAGCTATTAACCTGTTCCATCATCTTCCCTTCTATCTCATTTCTCATCTTCTGATTTCCCCAAATTGCTGTTGTAGTATAGTGTGTGTGTGATGCACCTTTAAGAAGCATTTCCAAGGACAACACATGCATATAAATAGCAAGCACATGCTAGCTTCAGTGCCTTTTTGAGAGTGCAGCCAGAGTGTGAACATGTATGAGTGTGATAGTTTTGTTTATAAGTTTATCTAAGTTAAAGTTACTAAGCCTCAATACTGTTTGTACATAATAAAGCTGCTTGAACAGACCCCACAAATGTTGACAAAAGGACATGGTGCCAGAACTGGGATTCCAGACACTACTTTTCAGAGCTACAAGGTGCAGATTTAACAGTGAAGGTAAATTAAGTGAACAGAGGGCAGAAAAAGGCCAGAAATGAACTAAAGGTAATGAAAACTTGCACAAACAATTTATTTTATTAGAAAGATAAAACAGAGCATTGCAAGGGCACAGAATGCATTATTAAGCAAACAAATAGCATGGAAACGTTTATTCATAGGTTCATAGGTAGGTACTAGACTATCGGCCCAGGGCCGATATAAGCCTAGCCATAAAGATTCCCCTGGCTTTAACTACCCAGAAATGTATTTACCTGTGCCCCTGTCGAGCACAGCCACAGAAGTGATACCTGGGGTAAATTTCCTATTCCCCATCCAGTTGTCCAGATTTTTCTTAAACAGGGCCAATGAGGTGCTCTGTTTGACATGAATGGGCAGCTTGTTCCATAGTATGGGAAGTCTCTGGGACAGGAGCCTATCCCTTCAGCAAGTTCTGTTTATTGTGATGACAAGGTTAAGGTCTCTGAAGCATGTGACCCGCAGGGATTGGTATTTTTCTAAGTGTAGCATGTCCAGCAGCTCTGGGTTTGACCTGGCTTTGTATGTTAGGCAGAGATCACCTCTGAGTAGGAGATATGCGACAGAGTAGAGCTGGAGTTTCTTAAGGTGATCTACATAGGGCATCTGTTTAAGGCTGGTGATCCTCTTTGTGAGGTATTTCTGCAGTCTTTCCAGTTGCTGCAAATGTCTTGAGGGTACATCCCAAACGGTGCATTGTATTCTATAATAGGTCTAATGATGGCTCAGTAGAAGGGGACAATGACCCTCTTTTATTTCCTGGATGAGAAACCTTTTGTGATGAGGTGTGCCACATAGGACTTCCTGACCACTGTGGCTATGTGGTTGTCAAAGGAAAGGCTGCTGTCAGCCTGTGCCCCTAGGTCTCGTATCACACTTTGTGTTGAGTGGACTACCGCCTATGTGGTAGTTTGTTGGCACAGGGATTTACTCAAAGGGGATAACTGTGCATTTTTTGGTGTTGATTTAAAGCCGTGGTTTTGACACCAGGCATCTGTCTCAGCGAGGCTGTTTTGCAGAATGTCCACATCCTTAGGGATTTAATAATGGCCCCCAGTTTGCAATAGTCTGCGAACTTTGTTAGCCATAAGCCTTCTGTGTTGGCTTGGACTTCCGAGAAGTAGATGCCGAACAGGAGGGGACCCAGGACTGAACCCTGTGGTACTTCACTTGTCACCAATCTGGAGATGGATTTGGAATTGGCTACTTTCACTATGTGGGTTCTATCGGTGAACCAGTTGGCCACCCACCACGTGACATACGGGTTTATGCCCAGTTTTGTGAGTTTATCAATAATACCAGAGTGGGGGATGGTGTTGAAGGCCTTGGCGAGATCTAGGTACAGTGTGTGAACTGCCTTACCCTTATCCACGGCTTTGGTGAAAGTCAATCAGGTTTAGGAGACATGATCTGCCTTTCACAAACCCAGACTGGGTGGGGTCCAGAGTTTGCAGGTTACCTATGTCTTTGTTTATAAGTTCCATGATAATATGTACTATGGCCTTGCAGATCAGACTCGTCAGGCTGATGGGTTGGTAGTTCTCAGGATCTGTGGTGGATCCTCCTTTGTTGAGTGGAATCACCGTAGCTGTGTGCCATTTAGTAGGCACAAAACCTGTAGTGAGGCTATGATTGAACATGGTACTTAGGTGGGGTGCCAGTTTTTTTGTAGTTGATGCAGAACACAGCCTGGGACTTTGTCAGGTCCCATGGATGCTGTATTTTTGGCTTTGGCGAGTGCATTTATCACCTATGTGGCCTTGATTGCAGGGACTTGCCATTCATCTGGTATAGAGATGGGCCCGTTCAGGAGTGAGAGGGGGGAGAAATTTGTGCTGAACCTATCTGCCAGGATGTTGGTGATATCAGCTGGCTCTGTATGTTTAGTGCCATTGTGGTGTAGCTCTGAGCAGATCTAAGTGTTCCCATTGAGATTTTTGACATAGCCATAGAATGCCTTGTGACTGTCTTTAGAATCAGTGGTGATTTTGTTTTCGTAACTAGCTTTGGAGGATTTTATAAGGGATCTCAGCTTCTTACTGAGGCTGACAAGGGAGTTTTTCCATTCTTGGGATTTTACTGTTTTTTGCAACAGTTTCTTCCTTTTGTTGTGGAGCTTGTTAATGGCAGGGGGGGCCACCAGATTGGCTTCTTTCTTTTTTGGAGGATAGAGTCGTGGTTCTATTTGGGATGGCATGGTCCATGCACTTGTGTATATGCTCATACAGTGCATTGATGTAGGATTCACCAGTCGTACTGCTACTGTCCATCTGCATGGGAGTGGTGAAGTTAGCCACTTCTGTCTTAAGAAGCATGAAGTTGGCTTTTGAGAAGTTTTTTTTACGGTGGTTTCCTTAATAGAGGGTGGGGACGGGATGTGGATGTCTAGGGTGAATAGCTTATGGTTGGATCTGACCGATGAGGGGCTGACCTCTGGTGTGGAGCACCGATCAACCATGTTGGTAATGACCAGGTCTATGATATTGCTGTCCCTGGTGGGGGTCTGGATCAGTTGGTCCAAGGCACTGGAAATTATGAATTCCAAAAAACGCTGTGCCAGTGTGTAGGTACATGAGTAGTTTTCCCAGTTAATGGCAGGGTAGTTGAAGTCTCCCAGTATGAGGGTATTAGATTGTACCTTGATATTTTCCAGTATGTTAAGAAAAATGGAGTGGGAGTGTTGGGGCATGGTGGGAGATCTTTAGCAAGCTACAATTGGATTGCAGTCTTGCCCAGTGTTAGCTGCACCTGGAGAATTTCAGATGCATTATGTTGGGCAATTAGCCTGGAGGTGTGGTTATCCTTGGTGAATATGGACACACCTCTCCCTCAGGTGTTTCGGTCCAGGTTAGATGGCCAAAAGGTGTTGTATGAATTCTAGCCTGGTATTGCAGGGGTGCTGTTTGGAACCTTAAACCAGGTCTCTGTCACTGCACACGTCAGAGTTCTCCATTTTAAGGAGTGCCTCGAGTGAGTGCATTTTGAGATGTAGACTTCTAGCATTGAGTAGCATTACTCTCAGATTTTGTTTGTTTGTACCAGTTACGGTGATAAATTTGTCATTTGAACCTTGCCTAAAAAAGGCACTATTGGGGTGCAAGAGCCTTAGCCAGTATTCTAAAACCCAGGGGTAACAAGTGCAGGCCATCTCTGGGAAAGCGTCGTGGCCTGTCGATCATGTCATCCCAGGCTGACAGATACTGGATCCCCTTAGAATGACACCAGAAGTTTAGCCAATTGTTGAAGTCAATCATTTGACCTTGTACTGAGGTGTCATTCTGGGTGATGGCAGGATGCTACTCAGGGCTAGAGCATAGGGCTACAAAATCCGAGAGCTCCTCCATGTCTCTTTTTACGTAGTCCAGGGAGGTACATCTCGGGTCATTCACTCCAACATGAACAGTAACAGAGTCATATTTGTACTTGTTGTGGAGTGATCTGAGTGCATGCGTTATGTGGTGGATCGTGGCACCCAGCAGGCAGCTGACTGTAATCTTCTCCTTGTTTAGCCTGGTGAGTGGGACATCAGTGTGCCTGACTATAGAGTCACCTATGACTAGTGTGCTGGGTACATTGTTTTACTTTGGGGGCTGAGGTTGAGTGGCACACTAGTTTTGTGAGTTGTCACTTGGGTTGTGTTAGGTGGTGTTGGTTGTTTACATTTCAGCTTTGGAGGTCTCTGTTGTTTGGGCAGATTTGTTTGATTTGTTTTAAGGACCTCCGCGAATGTTGGTGTGTGTTTCGTGTTACTATGTGTGGGTATAGGCTTTGAAGGAATATGTGTTGTGAGTGGTGTGGTGCGAGTGTTTACCTTCTCCTCTTGACTGACTAGTCCAGTCTTGGCTGGAGAGAGTTTGGCAATATAGGTGCATCTCTCACAGGTTATGGTGTTAGGTGGTAGGAGGAGAGGGTTGTCTGTGTACATGAGGCAATTGCTACATTGCCTCAGAATGCCCAGATTCACCAGGTGAACAGGAGAAGACACCGGGAGCTGACCCTTGGACATGCCTGGATAGGAAATTATTTATTAAGCACTAACTGTTTAAGTACTAACTGTTTTTTTCTTACTTGGTAAGGAGAGTTGAGTGCTGTAGCAATTTATAGTCTATCTATTGCTTACAACAGTTTCTAGGCAAGTGCTGAGCTATGAGGAACAGATTTGAGTGCTTAAAAGCTGAACTGGTTAGTTCTAAAGGAAAACTTGAAGAGCAGACTTTCTGACTCCGGAAATAGTTTAACCGTAGATAAACAGCACTACGCAATGTCCGAAACCACATAAACACGTGTGTTTAAACAGAAAGATGAAAGTAATAGAAATAGCCCAAAATGGCCAATAAAACTACACATCCTGAGCTGAAACCACTCCGCCAGCGACAGATAGGCTGCTCAAAGCTCAGTACTCGCACTGATGAACAGAGAAGCTTCCTTCTTAAGGTCTGGGCAACACAGAAACTACAAAACAGCCCAGAATTCAACAATATCTGAAAACCGGACTCTACTGCGTATAGAAAGGCGGGAAACGAGAAGAAAGAGAGGATTTTTTTTTTCGAAAATTAAAACAGATGGCTATCACATGAGTGTGTAGCCCACAACAGTTATACAGTTGAAAAAACACTTAAAACGATCAGTTAAAGTGCAAACAGTATCAGAATAAAAAAAAAAACACTTCAAATAAGTTGCAAAGTTAATAAAAACGCTCAGAATAGTGCAGTTAGTGAAAATATGCAATTAAAAGCAAAACAGAGGTACTTAATCCACTCAGTCTCTCTCTGCTGTAGAACTCTGCAGGACACCCAGGCAGGATCTTGCTGAGGTAATACAAGTGCAAACATGTTTTTTAAACAGAAAGATGAAAGGGATAGAAATAGCCCAACAGGGCCAATAAAACTACAGATTCTGAGCTGAAACCACTCCTCCAATGACAGATAAGCTGCTCAAAGCTCACCACTCTCACTGATGAACAGAGAAGCTTCCTTCTGTCTTAGTAAGATCTGAGCAAACAAAAGGCTTATTAATTAAATGAAGTGTTTGAAGTTAAGGCATTTGACAAAATGATTATCAGAAAAGCACATAAGAGGGTTCAGAATTACCTCAGAATTGCTAAACGAGCATGTTTAAAGTAAAACAGGCATGTTTACAGTGAAATGAGCACAAGAAGAGTATAATGGGCATGAAAAGGAATTAAATGGGCAAAACAGATTATAACAAAGGGCACATTAAGCATAAATAAAGCAAGGTGACTGCATGTTTTTGGCATAAACAACTATTTTGCACCGAATAAAGCTATTCAGGCCATAACTAAAGTTAAAGTGCTTACAGAGTGTGTATTTATTACTGTGCATTTATGCTGAAGAGCTTATTGTGTGCAAAGTGTAACTATTTTGTGAAGTGCAGTCAGGATACAGCCATTTCAAAAAAGTTTCTTGTGCTGGGTGTGTCTATTCGCAAAGTGTCGCCATTACAGAGTGTTTCTTGCACTATACAGTTACTTAGCAAAGTACAGCCATTTTGGAAGAGTTTTAGTGTGCTGTGTACTGTTTATTCGCAAGGTACAGTTATTTCAAAATGTTTCTTACTCTGAGCTTCTTCTGCCCAGTTTATTCGCACAGTGCAGTTATTTTGAAATGTTTCTTACACTGATAAGAGATGATTTCTCAGAGTAAAGTGATTTCCAGAGTATTCTTGTGCCAAGGAGACTTATTTTGCAAAGTTCAGTTATTCAGAGGCTTGCTGTGCTACTGGGCATAGTTACAAGTACTGGCATAAATTTCTGGCATATGTACATGTGTGTGTTGGTGCATATTTGCAAAAGTCTTCACTGGTATATGTTAATATGGCAGAGGCATTTTGCAGACCAGGTCCACTTGTATTTGATCAGAATCTTGCAGAGAATTGGAGAATATTTGAGCAAGAGTATGACATTTTATACACACAGCTTATTCTGACAAAGATGCACATACCAGGGCATTCATTTTGCTAAACCTGGCAGGGTCAGAGAGACCGTTCATTTCTGTATGCACAGCTGTATATGAAGGAGAGTGGGAAACCGTCATATTGTTGTACAGGCTGAATCAAGGGAGGATCCTGAGAGTTTGAAATGCAAATTCAGAGAAATTTGCAACCTCCAGACAAATGTTACATCGGAAGGGCATTTGTTTTACACAAGAGATCAAAAGTGAGGAGAAACTTTTGCAGCTTATATTACTGATCTGAGAAACGAAGCTAAAACATGCAGGTTTGGTAATTTAAGGGACGAGTTAATAAAGGACAGGCTTGTGTGTGGTATTAATGCTGCAGTGAAAAAGATCTTGCTTCATGACAGTGATTTAATGCTGAGTAAATCTATTGAGATTTGTCAAATCAATGAAGTTACAGCAAGGCACACAAATATACTTGGAAGTGATAAGAGCATGGTTTCAGCAGGCTCCAGAGCAAATATAGACAGCATTGAGCATGTGGCTAGTAGAAACTGGCATAAGCACAAGGCAGCTGCAATTCCTGTGGATTTTCCTGGGAGGAGTCATAGTCTTCCAGCAACTCCCAAGACTAGTTCAGTAAAACCGACATGCTCAGGGCAGTGCAAGTATGAGTCCGCAAAACCCAAGTCAAGCTTTATTGTTAACTGTTGCAATTGTGGTAACAAACATGTTAAGCACTTTTCTCTTTTAGACTCATGGTTGGTACCACAATTGCAACAGTTAACCCAAGTCAAGCTTTATTGTTAACTGTTGCAATTGTGGTACCAACCATGCATCTAAAAGAGACAAGTGTTTAGCATTTGGTCAGCAGTGCCACAAGTGTAAAAAATTGAACCATTTTCAAAAGTTTTGCAAATCAAGTAAACCTCACTCGGTTATAAAGAAGGGTCACTTAAAAAAGCAGATTGATCATGTAGGATTACAGTCTACTTTCTATGTGGATGGTGTGTCAGTAGTTGGTAAAAAGATTAATGCAGTAGATTTATTGGCAAATAATGAAGTGTTTTGTACTGTCCTGAACAATAGTAAACCCATAGGGCTCAAAGTAGACACTGGTTCAAAGTGTAATGTTATGTCAGCAGAAACATTTGCTAAAGTGAGAGCTGGTGAGCAACTTAATGTGGCCAGTTCATAGGTGTGTACAAGGCTAATGGCCCTGGGGCCTTTACAAGCCTAGCCATAGGATTACCCTGGCATAGTGCCACCCAACCTTAGTTCCTACTGCCTGTGTCGAGTAGAGCCACTGGAGTTATCCCCGGGGTGAATTTTCTGTTTCCCATCCACTCATCAAGATTTCTCTTGAACAGGGTCAGTGAGGTGCTCTGCTTGACATGTATGGGGAAGTCTGTTCCATAGCATGGGCAGTCTCTGGGTTAAAAACCTGTCACTCCAGCATGTTCTGTTAGTTGTGGTAATGAGGTTGAGGTCTCTGGACCATGCTGTGTGGAGGGATTTGGATTTCTTTAGAGGTAGCATTTCTAACAGAGCTGGGTCAGACATGGCTTTGTAAGTCAAGCAGAGATCACCTCTAAGTAGGTGATATGAGACAGAATAGTTGGAGTTTTTTGAGTCTGTCCATATAGGAAGTGTTTAAGGCCTAGGATTCTCTTTGTGAGGTACTTTTGCAGCCTCTCCAGTTGTTGCAGGTGTCTAGTGAGGTACATGCCAAATGGCACATTGTACTTGATTGGCCTAATGGGGGAAGAGTAGAGGAAGACAATGAGCTCTTTCTTCCTGGATGCAAAACCCTTAGTAATGATATGTGTGTCACATAGAAAGACTTTCTGACCACAGTAGCAATGTGGTGATCAAAAGAGAGGTTGCTGTCAACCTGTGTTCCCAGATCTCTTATAATGCCTTCTGTATGCAATGGACTACCATCAATGTGGTAATTCATGGTTTTTCCCAAAGGGGATGATGACACATTTTTTAGCATTGAGCTTAAGGCCATAGTTCTGACACCAGTCGGTCTCAGCGAAGCCATTCTGTAGGATGTCAACATCACTTGGGGAGTTAATAGCTCCCAACTTGCAATCGTCTGCGAACTTTGTCAGCCAGAGTCCCTTCATGTTGGCCTGGACTTCAGAGAAGTAGCTACCAAACAGGAAAGGACCCCAGGACAGAACCCTGTGGGACTCCACTAGCGACTAGTCGGCATTTTGACTTGGAGTCAGTTACTTTCACACTGTGGGTTCTATCTGTGAGCTAGTGTGCAAACACACGTAGTGATATAGGGATTGATGCCAAGCTTAGTGAGTTTTTCTATGATTCCTGAGTGCAGAATGGTATCAAAAGCATTGGCCATATCAAGGTAGGATGTATGAACCAGCTTGCCTTCATCCACAGCTCTGGTGACTGACTCAAAGAAGTTGACCAAGTTGAGCAGGCATGATCTGCCCTTCACAAAACTAAAGTGTTGGGGGATCCAGAGTTTGGAGATTCCCTATATCCTTGTTTATTAGGTCCATGATGATGCATTGCATAGCTTTGCATATCAGATTCGTCAGGCTAATGGGGAGATAGTTCCCAGGGTCTGTAGTCACTCCTCCTTTGTGGAGAGGGATGACTGTAGCAGTGCGCCATTTGATAGTGACAAAGCCTGAGGTGAGGCTGTGATTGAACAGGGCAAACAGGTGAGGTACCAGTTCACTCTGTAGTTCATGTAGAACACAACCAAGGATATTGTCAGGTCCCATAGAAGCTGTATTCTTGGGCTTGGACAGTGCTGTTTTAACCTGTGCAGCAATAATACTGGGTGCCTGGCAATCTACTGGTATTGTGAATGGTCCTTTGGGGGGAGGGGTAAAGTTGGCATTGAATCTGTTGGCCAGTATACTGGAAATATCTGTTGGCTCGGTATAGGAGGTACCATTGTGCATTAGCTCAGAGCATATCTGGATATTGCCATGGAGATTTTTTACTTAACTACAGAAGGCATTGTGGTCGTCTTTACTATCTGCTGCAATTCTGTTTTCATAGCTAGCATTAGAGGATTTGATGAGGGATCTCAACTTTTTGTTGAGGCTGATAAGGGAGTTTTTCCAGTCTTGGGGCTTCACCTTATTCCGCATCAGTTTCCTCCTCCTGTTGTAGAGTTTGTTTATGGCAAGGGACCACCAGATTGGCTTCCTTTTTTTGGAGAACGTCTTGGTTCTATTGGGTATGGTTGAGATCCATGCATTTGTGTATGTGTTCGTACAATGCATTGGTGTATGATTCTGTGGTCATGCAACTAGTCTCCATTTGTATGGGTGCCATGAAGTTAGCCACCTTTGTTTTTTAGGAGCCCAAAATTAGCTTTGGAGAAGTTTTTCATGGTGTTTACCTTTGCAGGGGGGGTGGGGATTTCCAAGGTGATTAGTTTGTGGTTGGATCTAACCAGGGAGGAGCTGACTATTGGTGTAGAGCAACGGTCACCCATGTTAGTAATGACCAGGTCAAGGATGTTGCTACCTTTAGTGGGGTTAAGAACGAGCTGGTCCAGGGCATTGGAATTAATGAACTCCAGGAAACGTTGGGCAAGTGTTTTGGTACATGAGTAGTTTACCCAGTTAATGGAGGCATAGTTGAAGTCGCCTAGTAAGAAAGTGTTAGGCTGGACCCTAATATTCTCCAGTGTGCTTAGGAACATGGATTGCAAGTCTTGGGACATGTTTGAGCACCTATAGCAGGCTACGACCTGAATCGCTGTCTTACCCACTGTTAGCTGCACCAGAAGTGTATCTGATGCGTTACGTTGGGGCTACCAGTCTGGAGGTGTGCGCATCCTTTATGGATATGGAAACACCACTGCCTTTGGAGCTTCGGTCCAAGTTCTGAAGCCGAAAGGTGTGGAATGAGTTATAGCCTGGTAGCGCAGGGGTGCTTTCTGCTGCCTTGAACCAGGTCTCTGCTACAGCACAAATGTCAATGTTCTCTATTTTAAGGAGTGCTTCAAGTGAATGCATTTTGAGATTTAGACTTCTGGAGTTGAGTAGCATAAGCCTGACACTGCATTTGTTTGTAGCTGTTACGGTGATAATTTGGTCTTTGGAACACCGCCTAAAAAAGGCACTATAGGGGTGGCAAGAGCCTTGCCCAGTATCGGGAATCCCAGGGTTGACAGATACAGGCCATCTCTGCCAAAGCATCGAGGTCTGTCAATCTTGTCATCCCAGGCAGACAGATACTGGATCCCCTTAGAATGACACCAGAAACTTAGCCAATTGTTGAAATCAATCATTTTCTGCTTGTACTGTGGTATCATTCTGGGTGATGGTAGGATGCTGCTCAGGGCTAGGGTCATACCCGTTTGGGCTACATAATCTGTGAGCTGCTCCATATCTCTTTTCATGTAGTCCTTGGAGGTATGTTTCAGGTCATTCACACCCACATGTACAATGACAGTCATATTTGTACCTGTTGTTGAGGGACCTGAGTGCGTGCTTTATGTGGAAGATCCTGGAACTTGACAGGCAGCTGACTGTTACTTTCTCCTTATTCAATCTAGTGAGTGGGACATCAGTGTGCCTCACTATCGAGTCACCTATGACTAGTGTGTTGGGCATGCTGTTTTGCCTTAGGGGCTTTGGTTGAGTGGCACACTGTTTAGGAGAGTTATGTGCCTTGTGATTAGTGTTGTGTTGTGGGCGAGTGCGTTTCTGCCTTGGAGGTCTCTGCTGCTTGGGTAGATTGTTCTTGAGAGTCTCCGCAAAGATGGATGTTTGGTTTGTGTTTTCATGTGAAGGCAGTGCTGGTGTGTGCTCTGGAGGGCTATGTGTTCCATGTAGTGTGGTGCAAGTGTTGACCCTCTCCTCTTGACCATCTATTCTGGTCTTGTCTGGAGAGTGTGTGGCTTCCAATTTGGATATATAAGTGCATCTCTCGCAAGTCTGAGTGTTGGAAGGTAAGAGGAGATGGTTATCGTCGCACATGAGGCAGTTGCTACATTGCCTCAGGATGACCAAGTTCACCAGGTTAATAGGAGAAAGCACAGGGAACTGACCTTTAGACATGCCTGGAGGGGTGGGCATTGATAATAAGTACTGGATCTGTTTCCTTGTAGAATGTTTAATGCTGGTAGCACTTTTGTGTGCTACAATAATTGCTACAAGAAGTCTGGTAAAGTGCTAGACTAATAAGCTAGTATAAGTGCAAGAGAGGAGAGAACTAGTAGATCTAAGGGAGAAATTGAAGAGCAGATTCGGCACAGCTCAGAAGCTTGCAAACAGTCCTGGATACAGCAAGTCTGTATCTGGACTAGACTAGTTACAGGAAAGGCGGGACACAAGCGCAAACATGGTCTTTTAAACCGGAAAGTTGAGAGAGATGGAAAAACTGTCCGAATGGCCAATAAACTACAATTTCTGGGCCAGAAACCACTCCTCTTTTGGTAGATAGGCTACCTAGTGCTTACCACTCCCACTGATAAGCTAGAAGGCTTCCGTCCAACACAAAAAGGCTTGGGGGAGCTCAGAAGCTTACAGTCAGTCTTAGAT
Organism: Protopterus annectens; assembly: GCF_019279795.1. Taxonomy (NCBI): domain Eukaryota; kingdom Metazoa; phylum Chordata; order Ceratodontiformes; family Protopteridae; genus Protopterus; species Protopterus annectens. The sequence continues at coordinate 454,840,604 of NC_056725.1, read as the reverse complement.
ACAGCAAATTTGTATCTGGACTAGACTAGTTACTTGTTGCTTATGGAGGTGAAGAACTTCAAACCGAAAGCTCAGTAGTGCTTTCATGTTATTTGGCTGGGAACAGTTACAGCTTACTAGTCTATGTAGTCCGAAGACTTGTGCAGTCATTATTGGGTCTCCGAGACCGTTTGAGAATGAATCTGCTTTCCTTTACCAAAGAAGTCCATCATATAAGCACATGTCCCAGTTCCAGTTTCACTGATGCTATTTTCTCAGAATATGCTGATGTTTTCGATGACAAGCTAGGCAAACATCCAGTTGTGTATTCTATGAAGTTAGACCCAGAGGTCTGCCCCATGTTCAGACTACCAAGAAGAGTTCCAATAGTTATGCAGAACAAAGTCAAAACTCAGTTGGATAAAATGGTGCAGCAATGTGTAATTTGTCCAGTTACAAAACCTACTGAATGGGTGTTCTCCATGGTAGTAGTTCACAGAAAAGGCTCAAATGAAATCAGAATATGAATTGACCCAAGAGATTTGAACAAAGCATTAGAGACCTCATCATCCTATGCGTAAAGTTGAGGAAATTGCAGCCTTTATACCGAATGCCACAGTTTTTTCTGTCTTGGATGCAAAGAGTTCATTTTGGCAAGTGATGCTTTGTCGCAAATCTTCATTACTGACTACATTCAGTACTCCATTTGGTAGATACAGATTTCTTAGGATGCCATTTGGAATAAATTCTGCAAGTGAAGTATTTCAAAGTACAATGGAGCAAATTTTTTCAGGTTATCCATGTGCCATTATAGTAGATGATTTATTGGTTGGAGGCAATGGTGAAGCAGAGTATGACAGAAACCGCAGGAAAGTTCTAGACAGAGCACATGAAGTCAACTTGAAGCTCAATCCCCTGAAGTGCAAATTCAGACAACCAGAATTTACATATGTAGGTCATTTATTTACTAGCACTGGTTTACGACCAGACCCATCCAAGTAAGCAGCCATTCTTGAGATGTCAGCATCAGATAATGTTCAAGCCCTACAACGTTTTCTTGGTATGGCCAACTATTTGGGCAAGTTTATGCCTGACTTCAATGAGTTTGATAGCGCCTTTGAGAGAGCTGACACACAAAAATTTTGTATGGCCTTGGTTAGAACAGCACCAGAAAGCATTTGAAGACCTTAAGCTGAAAATTGCCACCCCCACCTACATTAAGATACTATGATGTCAATAAACCAGTAACTCTTTCCTGTGATGCTTCAAAATTTGGTCTTGGTGCAGTTATTCTTCATGAGAACAGACCAGTAGCCTATGCATCTAGAACTCTTACCCAAACAGTACACTCAAATCGAGAAAGAATTTTTCGTAATTGTGTTTGCATGTTCGAAATTTCATGATTATATTTATGGTGGAGCTATTCAGATTGAAACTGATGACCAGCCTCTAGTCACTATTTCGAATAAGCCTATGCATTCTGCTCCAGCAGGATTACAAAGAATGATGCTCAGATTGCAAAAGTACAACTTCAAAATGGTCTATACAAAAGACAAACTTCTTTATCTGGCTGATACCTTATCCAGATCACCCAGAAATACAATGGAACAGCTTGACACACACAATGTTGACTTTGATGTCATGGAAGTGTGCAATTTGTCTATAACGAGGCTTGATGAGCTGAGAGATTATGCAAAGACTGATCTAGTTTTACAAAAGCTGAACCACTTCATCAGTGTTGGCTGGCCGTCAAAGCAACCTAGTGTACCACCTGAACTACAACCTTATTTTCCTTACTGAGATGAGATGTTGATGGAATATGGCACTGTTTTCAATGGCCCTAAAATTGTTGTTCCTACTTCCTTACAATGTGAATATATCCATACTTTGCATTATGATCACCCAGGTTCTGATTCTTCCAAAAGAAGAACGAGAGAACTACTATTTTGGCCTTGTCTAGTAAAAGACATTGATAGAGTACTGTCTTCTTCTTCAGTATGCAATAGTACTAAACTCCATTTGAAAAAAGATCCACTTCAGCTAAGTCAGGTTCCTGAACTGCCTTTCTCAACAGTAGCCACTGACATTCGAGTGGAATAATCAGCATTACTTAGTGTTGGTAGACTCTTATTCGAACTGGTTTGAAATTGATTTGCTACCTAACTTAACGTCCACTGCTGTTATCACTAAGTTGAAATGTCATTTTTTTCAATCTATGGCAGTCCACATAAGCTTATCTCTGACAATGGTACCCAATTTACCAGTCAATTGTTTCAGAAATCTGCAAAAGAATGGGGCTTTTTACATGTTACTAGTAGTACTGAATACCCACAGTCAAATAGACTAGCGGAACGTGCAGTACAGAGTACAAAGCAATTACTAGAGAAGCCGAAGCATGACAATACCGATGTCTTTTTGAATCGATTCAATCTTAGAAGCGTACCCTCTGACGATATACTTGGCTCACCTGCTCAGAGACTTCTATCTAGGCAAACCAGAACAACCTTGCCCATCCATTCCAGTTTGTTGAGGCCTAAAGCTAAAAATGACAGAGCAATCAAAGCCCAACTATTCAGAAAGCGTTCTTTCCAGAAGTCCAGCTGTGATAAATCGAGATGTCTTCGTCCAAACACCACTGTGGCCACCTGGAGAATGCTTCAGTCAGCAATAACAAATAATCCACTCGAGAAAATATCAAATAGTTTTAATCCACTTTCATCTACTGACTTCTTCAGAATACAGTTTATACAATCAAACCCCTTAATATAGTGCAGTATCAATTAAACAAATAACCTTTAATCAATCCTGTCTAAAAATAATATTCTAAAAATACATACATCTTTAAAAACTACACAATATAAAATGTTCTAACTATAAAAAGTTTTTATTTTCAGTACTAGAATGTATTTCAGTAGATCCAAGGGAAGGGAACTATAAGGACAAGTTAGAAACTTGTGAAGCCAGATGGCAAATTAAGCTGTGTGCTTACAGACTTCCAGGCTTAAACGAAAATGTGAATATTAAATGTTTTTTTGAGACAACGAAGACTAAAATATGATTATTAATACAATGTTTGTTTTATATTGTGACTGAAGTGTTCTCCAGGTGGCCGCAGCGGTGTTTGGTTTTGAGTTTTGTTTATCCACTTTTTGTATTCTTGGTTTTTGAGACTTCTTCATCCATTGAAAGAAGGCGAGACCGTGAGAATAAAAACTGCAAAAGGTTTCGACCGGATTGGTCAAGTAACAGGTATATGTGCCAAGCCGAGATCCTACTTTATGAAATATGAGGGTGTGGAATACAGGGGAAATCGCAGACATCTTATTCCTGTATCAGAACCGATATCGCAGCATTGTTTCTGTGATACAGATTCTAGATCTCAGAGCAATCCAGACGCTCTTCCTGTTGCAGAACGTCTTAACTCCTACTTCCGTTCCTGATGTCCCCAAAGTTGAACATTCAGCAGAGACAGTCCCAGTTGCTAGACCTAGTTCTAATGTCTATGTCACACAATTTGGTCATATTTCCAGACCTAGTGTGAAATACACAGCAACCTGGACATAATTGTCTATATGTATTTAGTTCTGTATAACTGCATGCTAAAGAATTATTTTGTACCAACTGCATATCAATTAATGTTGGCAGTAATGCATAACTCATTTCTCAAAGAGGGAGGATGTAGAATAGTGTGTGTTGTACTTTAAGAAGTATTTCCAAGGACAGCATGTGCATATAAATAGCAAGTAGGTGCTAGCTTCAGTGCCATTTTGAGAGTACAGCCAGACTGTGAACATGTATGAGTGTGATAGTCTGTTTATAAGTTTTAATCCTGATGTGTTTGTACATAATAAAGCTGCTTGAACAGAGCCCATGAATTGTTCATCTGTTTTATCCTGACAAGACAAGTGACAGCTGTCATTACCATTGTCCTATCTGTACTTAGTTTCATCCCATGTGCCTTCAGGTTTGCATTCCATTCCCCTATCCTTTACTGACGTTTTTGCTCAGAATCTGTCTGTAATGTCAAATTGTCTGCATACAGCAACTTGATGATCTGTCCTCTGCAGCTTGTTTGCTAATGTAGTCCATCACTAGTATGAGCATCAGTGGACTCGGAGCTGAACCCTGGTGCACACTCACTCCCACACCCACTGGGAGCCCTTCTGTGAGACCGAATACTGTTCATACTTGAGTCTTTAGGCCCTTGTACATAGCTTGCACTAATTTTACCAATGTTTCTGGGACTTCAAACCACCACAGTACTGCCCAATTCAGCTTTCTTCGGACCATGTAATATGATTTCTCCAAGTCTAGGAATGCCCTGTTGGACTCTTTTCTCATCTATAGCTTCTTGTCAACTATCTGTCTCATTACAAACATTTGCTCAGTTGTGCTGCATCCTGATCTGAATCTGAACTGCTCATCATCTGTCTTGCTTTCTACTACTCTGCATATCCGGTTGTCAGTCACCCTCTCCAGAGCTTTCATGCAGTGTGACAGGAGTTTGATACCTCTGTACTGCCCACAGTTGTGGATGTCCCCTTTGTTCTTGTACACTGCCTCAAGTATACTTATTCTCCAGTCATCTGGGATACTCCTTTCTCAACACACTGCTATGAGTATCCTCAGGAGCCATTTCTACCCTATCTCATCCAGCATAGCTCTCAACCTTCCATCTCTAAAATGAGGAACACCAGCCCTCATAATGTGGAACAAATGGGCAAAATGCGGAACACATACTAATGGCTTACTAACAACTTCTACTAGGAAGGCCATAGGATGGCTAAAATATGCTGGTTTTACTTATAAAGACGATATTTTAATGAATTAATATGATTCATTTCTATTTACCATGTATTGCACTTAAAAACAATTCCTAACATTGAATGCGTGACAGTCTTTCAACATGGAACTTCGAGGAACATGAACTTTTTAAGACCCCAAATGAGGTACGTTCTTCATAACAAGGTACACTTGAGAGGTATGTCATCCAGCATTTTTATCATATCTAATGTGACCTTATTATCTGAGCCTGCTGCTTTCCCCAACTTCATTTTCCTTAGTGCTAGTCTTACTTCTTCTAGTGTGGGCTCCTCCTCTTCTCTCACTGTAGGCTGTGTCTGGGGCAGTACAGCTTCTGTGGGGTTTTCTTTATTCAGAAGCTGTTTAAAGTACTCCCTTCTTCTGCCTTTGATTTCCTGTGGACTAGTGAGGAGGTTGTTGCTGGCATCCCTTATGAAGGTCACAGGTTGCATGGCTTTATCTTTCTGTCTTTGTCTTCCAACCGGATATAGTTTCTTTGCGACACCTACGGAGTCACTTTCCAGAAGATGGTAGAGTGCCTCCACTGGTCTGTTCTTTGCTATTGCAACTCCTTTCTTGACTTCTTTATTTGCCAACTAATATTCCTTTCTAACCTGGCCTGTCTTTTCCATCTCCCACTTTTTCCTGCACTCCTTTCTTTTGATGACTTCCTGGACTTCTGCATTCTGCCACCAGCTTTATGTACCTTACTTCCATACCAGGCTCAGCCACATTATCTGTTCTGAGGTGCTGCCATTCTTCTTCAACTCCACCTATTTCCTTCTCTTCTTGGGGTGCTAGAGCCCTGAGTAATTCCTTGAACTTCTGTGCTTTCTCTCCAGTCAACTCCCAGGTCTTCAGCCTGGTCTCTGACATTAGTCTTCTCTGACCATTGTTTGCAGCTGATTGTGACAACCAGTAGTTTATGTTGTGGGCTGAATGTTTTACTGGGGATGACTTTACAGTCACTTTCCTTACTAGGAAGGAAGTCTGCATGTTGGCCATCCTGTCTCTCTTTCTGAATTGTGTGTTAGCTAATATCAAGACATTTGCCAGGCAGGTCAAGAATGGACTTTCCTCCTTTATTCCTGTTGGCCCACCCATGTGGACCCAGGCAGTCTTCATATCCTGTTGTGTGTGCCCTGATATGTGCATTCAAGTCGCTCATTATCAACATCAATTCATGTTGTTCTGCAAGTGCTGTCTGAATGCACTCTTTTCCTCACTATTACAACTCTGTTGTGGGGTATATGCCGAGATTATGAACACCATCCTATCATTACACTGGAGCCTGTCATTAATTCTGATGATATCCCTCAATGCCTTCAGAAGCCTCTCTCACCACAATTCCCACACCATTTTTAGCCTGTCCTCCTCCTGAGCAGTAGACTCTGGATCCCAAGCCAAGTGTCTTTGCTTTGCTGCACTGCCCTTCCATCTTGTCTCTTGGATACATAGGATGTCAAGCCTCCTCCGTATTATCATGTCATCCACTTCCAAGGTGCATCCTGTCAGCGAACCTACATTGAGAGTAGCAATTTGTAGTTCATCTCGATTGGTTTTACATCCAGCCTTTGCTCAACAGAGCTATCCCAGACTAGACAACACCATCCGGCCAGTAGTTTATTGATCCAGGACTGCTGGGCATACACTGGCCAATAGGGGCATACTCACCCCTCCAATATTAGCGTGGGTCCCTGACATAGGTTAAGTCCTCAACCACTTATCACTGGCAAATACTCATTTGGCAACATTAGTCATCATGACCGAATCACCTAGAGCCATATTTTACACCATCGAATGGCTAGCCCTGCCTCAGCTCACAGTCTGTGATCTGTGTTTCCCTGTCTTAAGGATACTGTACACCACAGTAGATGCCCAAAGCATTTAGTCTATAGAACTCTTCCCCTATAGGGTACCATGTAGAGTCTGTGCTACTGCCCACAGGTCCATTCATTGGTGGGTTTGAGATGGAAACACTCAGCATGCTTTTTGGAGGTGGGAAACAGAGACACAGGGAGAACATGCAAACTCCAAAAAGGCATTGGGCAGACATCAGGATTAAACCTTGTACCTTGTGCATGGTAGGCAAAGAACTTAACAATTATGGCAATATCTGTCTGATATATTCTGAATATCAGCACCTGAAAATAATCCCACTTAAAGTATTCCATCATTCTGGCTACTATGTCACCAAAGGACAGCTCCTCCAAAGGATAATCAGGGCTAATGGATTCCTCTTCATCAGAACAATAAGCCAGGGGAGAAGGCTTCTGGGAAGAAGAAGACAAAGACCCTTCATCAGATTCCAAATCCTCATCTGAGGAATCAGGTTCCCTAGGCCTTTTAGGAGTTGAAGTCCAAGGTGGAGTAGGCACAGAAACCCCCTAGGAAGGCTTCAACAGCCACTGAATAAACTCCTGCTTTAAGAGATACAGAAGAATGTTTAGTCTTCTGTTTTTTTCTTGGTAAGGACATCAGCCCTAACGAACACTGGTTTTGACCACAGACAAGATTCAATAAGAGTACCTGGAACCTCTTCCCTGACTAGAATCTGTGGAATCCCTTTAGGGCCCTCCAAGATAACCAACCATGGTCCCCCCTCAACATCCAGAACAGATGCATGCAAAGCCTGAGAAGGAAGGATCCATGCTGGCCTCCAACAGGGTCATGGCAGAGGAATCCAAAGTTGACAATGGATGGCCAACAGAGCTATCACCTGCTTCTAGACAGATGTCCGGTGGAGGCTGGACAGACCAAGAATCCAGCTGAGATGTCTTGGCTTACTTCTTAATTTATGGTAGTACCGTGGGGTTAATTGATTCCTCCATATTATCCTGGACTTAACTGTTTAATCCACTGGTTCTTGAGAGAGATGGCCAGGGAAGACAACTGGCTTCTAAGAGTCTTGGGCACAAATGCCTTGCAAATACTACAGGAGGTATGGTCTGTCGTGGGAAGCACCCAAACAAAATAAACACTATTTGTGATGATCCTTACTGGGGACTGGCTCCCACACTGACATTTTCCCTTCTTGGCTAACGAACTCCAGGTAACTAAAAGAAAACAAGACCAACAGTGAGAAGAAAAAAGACCCCAAATGGGGCACTTATGTGATGGCTAAGTACTCAGCACAGCAAAGGGCTTTCAGACTGACAAGTGATGATAGCATTCGGACTGGCAAAAAAGAATTTCTGGGCAATTGTGTCTGCATGTCACCTTTATGCCCTATGCCCTGAGCAGGGAGCATATGCGTGACATACATTGCATACAAGTTTTAAAAGACTTTGGTATAATGGCTGGACGTTGAGCTATCCTTGGCAGGATATCCCTACAGTTAAGAATATTGCAACAGTGATATAGAAGGATATCTATAGGAATCAATCAAATGAGGCTAGAAAGGATTGGGAAGAGAGACTGGATAAGCAATTCAGAAAGAAACAATGGGAGGATATATGTATGGCCAATATGCAAAAAGTCTAGAAGATACAGGATTTTTTTTTTGCTTGGAAGTGTTTGCATAGATATTTTTGTACCCCAAGCAGACTTCAAAGAATTCTTCCTCAGCTGGACTGCAAATGTGGAGGTGTGATAGGAAAGAGTTAATTGAGGACATATTTTTGGGAGTGTAATGAGTTGGTAGACTTTAAAAATTCCTTGCAGACTACTCTGTCAGTAATACTGGGTGAGCAAATTGATGTAACTAAGGAAATAATTTTTTGAGCTGTGACCCAGAATCAGAATTTCCTAGACATAGTAAGACCTTGCTGAGTTTAATTCTGGTGGCTGCCAAAAGCAATTAGTAGAAGATGCAAATCTAAGTCTTAACCAGCTGTACTAGAAGTAGTGAATATAGCAACAGAGATAAAACTGGAAGTTGGATCTTTAGAACAGGGTTGGAGCAAATTACATAGAAAAAAAATGGAATTGTGGGACCAATGCATGCAGAATAATGCTTTGGAGGAGGAATGAGGTTTAAGGAAGGCAGGAATTGAATGAGCAATGTAATGTTTGACAATGACTGTATAGATTATACATGAAGTATAATGTTTGTAACTGAAAATATATCAATATGGTTTGTTTTCATTTATATAAATGTGTTATTCCCTATGTTATAAGTGCTAATTCAATGTTTCTTGATTAAAAAAAAGAAAGAATGTCGTGTCCTTTACTAGGTTTGTTGTGTTTGTTAGCTATTCAATGGAGTTTTTAAATCCTGCTTAGAAATTGTATGTTTTCCATTTATTGAAGGGTAGTTAGTCACCTGAAATAATGAAGTTTTTGCTAATAAATCATTTTTCATCTTTCTTGCTAAAGTACAATTTTTATTACTGATAGTGTAGTCAGTCTGGCAGTTAAGCCTGTGCTTTCTGGAGCTGGTTTTCCACCTAAAAACAAAACTCTTGAAGTAGTCCCGCAAGAAGAAAAGACAGAAAATTAGGGCTGTATCACCTTCATTGCAGCAGGTTCCCCGAGGTCCAAGGATATTGGATACAGTCAGATGATTTATTTACTTATTTTTTTATTTTAAGAAAAAACTGCAAGGAACCACCACGACGTAAAATCCACAATTTAATTGATATTGCAAAAGAAAGAACAAGCGCTTTCACGCACCATCCCGGTGCACTTCATCAGGTTACAATCAATAGCAAAAATTTCACCCTTTAAATACAAAATCTAACATCAATTATTCAATTATGTACATCAATTAATGTGAACTATTAAAAGATTTTTAAAAGGGGGATGACATCCTATATTCCTATATATTATTCAAAAACGTATACATTCAATAAAAGTTCCTTTCTAAATCAAAACTATTCATCTTCTAAGGAAAACATTTTGGTTATAAATAGACCCATTTGACTTCTCCTAGTCCCTAAGATAAAAAGTTATGTTAAAGTAGTATTATATTTAATCTAAAACTTCAACATTAATGCCCCTTTTTCTAAATTCAAGTGTCAAAACCATGATCAAAGTAAACATTGTTTAAAAGATGATAATAAACAATATTTGACATGTATTATTATAATGTATTTTAAATACACTGTTTGAATCAATAAAACTAAATAAATGTACCCATAATAAATGGGTCCAATGCCTATTCTAAATACATAGAAAGGACTATAAGGTATGTTATAGTCCAGACATAATTTAGTTTATGTAAAATATGTGTATATAATAGTCATTAAATAATCTGAGATATAAGATACAATGTATACTCTGTCAAGTCAATATTAAACAGTACATCCCAATAACAGAAGATAGCATCAATTAAAAACATATATAGATATGGGTAAATAAATATAATAAATAATAGCTAATACAAGTAGCATCACATAGATCCTAAAAGGGCCGGTCGAATACTGAGAGTAGAGTTTAGACCTGGTTCTATGTGGGCTCTTAGATTTAATATCCATCTAAGCTCATATAGTTCAAGTGTACCTATATGGTCTCCTTCTCTTTTGTTCTGATTCACTACTTGGACCACTCTAAACCTAAAAGCATGCTGAGGAAATAGTTGACAATGCTTGGCCAAGACATTAGTGAGGTTCCCCTTCCTAATATCATACACGTGATTATATACACGATCTTTAAACCTACGTGAGGTCATACCTATGTAGTATGCTTCACATAAATCACATGTTGCTAAGTAAATAACGTTTCGGGTATCACAGGTGGCATAAAACGTTGGTTTAAAAACCATATTTATGCCTGGGACTTCAAATGTCTGTGCTGTTGATATATATTTGTATACACAACATTTTTTACAGGGATATGTACCCTTTTTATATCTTGCTCTAATGTCCAACTGCTGAGAATTCATTTTCTCTTTACATAATAATCTCTTAAGGTTTAGACTATTACTAAACCTAAAGACAGGCTTGTCACCCACTATTCGTGACAACCCAGAATCAAGAAGCAAAACTTTCCAATTATTCTTTATAATTTGCATGATATGATCCACGTCATTTGTATATTTAAGTCCAAAAGCTAATTGATCGGGATAGTCTAACTGGATTTATGTCCATTTTCATTAGAGTCCCTGGGAGATAAGCTCCAAGAGATTACTAGACTACTAACATACAGGTATTAGTTGTTATACAGTTAAATACTACAAATTTTAAACAGTTCAGGAATCTTCACAGTTTATACAAAAAACATGTTACAAGCATTAGATAAGATATTTTAGACTTTATGTACAAGACTTCATTAGTAACTAGAAAGTAACTGTTAAACAAATGCATACTTCAAGTTTCAACAGTTCAGCAATGCTCACAGTTTAAACAATACTTGTTGCCTGCCTTAGGTAGGATGCTTTAGAATTATATGCAGAAGCATTTAACTAGAGATAATTTAAAATACCTATTAGGATAAGATATGTTTTTGCCAAGGATAGGTCTTGATCTAAAAAGACACACAGCAGGAATTAGGTCTTAAGAGAGGGTATTTGGGATATAGTATGAGATTTATCTGAATTTGTACAGGGACATAACCAATGGGTTTTAAGATAGAGTTTCAGCTTGTGTTTAAAAACTGTAAATGAAGACAGTGATGTAAGTTCATGGGGAGGGGGCGGCCACGGTGGTGCAGCAGTTAGCGTTGCTGCCTCACAGCAAGAGGTTCTCTGGTTCGATCCTCGGCTGGGGTTCCTTCTGTGTGGAGTCTGCATGTCCTCCCTGTGGTCACGTAGGTTTCCTCTGAGTGCTCTGGTTTCCTCCCACATCCCAAAGACATGCTGTAGGTGGATTGGACTCATTAAATTGGCCCTAGGCGTGAGTGCGTGCATGTGTTTACCTTCTGTGGAAGATTGGGCACCGGGCTGGCAACTCGACACCATAAAACTCCACTGCCAATCATGAGCGGACAGTGATCCACTGTGGCGACCCCTAACCGGGAAAAGCCAAAAGAAGAAGAAGATGTAAGTTCATGGGGGAGTTGGTTCCAATACTTTCCAACTGCATTTGAGAACAGAGCATCTCATGCCATGTTATTAGATTTACATGTTGATACAAGTAGTTTATTAGATGAGCATAAAGTTGAAAGGTTCTTATATTGGGTAATGAGACTAGCAAGTATTGGGGTATTGGTGGGTTGGAAAAGGGTTTTGTGCACAATGGTGAGTTGTTTAAAGTGAATCTGATTCAGAAGCTCTAACCAGCCTAATTGTTTCAGATTATGGCAGTGATGAGTCCTAAAGGAGGAAGCGGTAGCAAATCTGGCAATGCTATTGTAAGCATTGGCTAGCTTGTTAAGGTTATTTTTTGACAAGTTGGTATATATGGAAGAAGCATAAAGAAGTGTGGCAATAAGGTGGGAATAGGCAATAGTGGTTCTGGCTAGTGGGGAGAGAAAGGTTTTTATCCTATAGAGGGAGCCTAGTTTCCTGTTGACAGTTTTTATGGCATTGTTGATATGGGTTTCAAAGTTCAGGTTGTTATCAATGGTTACCCCTAGAAGTTTAGTTGTTGGATTGGGAGATATGAGTGTACCATTATTGGATAAGACTGAAAAGTTCATTGGGAGTGATTTACTGGTAGGAGTGAAGAGGAGGAGTTTTTTGGGGGAGAGGTTCAAGAGGAGGCAGCGTTGTAGAAACCAATTTACTGTTTTATTGAATATTGTCCGAGTTAGAGTCTGTAGTTGGGATTGAGATTTAGCTGAGCAGATTATTGTTGAATCATCTGCGTATTGTACACAGTTAGTTAAAGGAATAGCTAGGTTGAGGTCATTGATAAGTATTGAGAAAAGGAGGAGACCCAATATAGAGCCCTGAAGAACACCTAGGGTAACTGGGAGATGGGATGAGAGGTTGTTGTCCCATAGCACTGCCTGCTGTCTATTATCAAGGTAGAACTGGAACCATTTTATAGTCTTTGTGTCCAGAGAGACGGATTTTAGAATATTGAGAAGTAAGTGGTTGACCATGTCGAATGCTTTTGAAAGGTCGATGAAAAGTGCTGAAGAGAGAAGATTGTTATTACGGTTTGTATTGATTCTGTCAGTGAAGGATAGGAGTGCAGTTGTACTGTGGAAAGGCCTGAAGCCATGTTGAGATTTGGCCAGTAAATTGTTCTGGAGTAGTGGTCTAGTAATTGTCTGTGGATGCACTTTTCCATTATTTTAGCTAATTCGGAAAGTAGAGCTATGGGACGATAGAATATTCCCTGGAGTTTCCTTCCTTGTGTAGGGGGATAATGTTGGAGATTTTCCAGATGGTGGAAATAGTACTTTCTTGTGTGGTTCTATTTATCAGCAATGATACAGGATAAGCTATGACATTGGCTGCCTTTTGCAGGTATTCAGCAGGTAGCTGGTCAGCTGTGGGGGTAGTAGGTTTTAGTTTACTTAAGAGGTTGCAGATGAGGGAAGTTGGGACAGGTTGCAGGTTTAGAGTTGGGAGAGAGTTAGTATTAGTTGGAAGGGCAGAGCTATTGGCTGCTAGTCGATTAGCAAGTGTTTGGATGGTCTCAGTGAAGAAGGTATTAAAAGCATTAGCAGTTTGCTTTGGATTGTCGGAATTTGATCCTATATGGGGTGGTGTTGTGGATTGGCCTGGTTGAAGTAGTCTGTTTATGTTAGCCCAGAACTTTTGTGGATTATTTTGGTTGGTCTGTTGGAGGTGGAAGGAAGAGTTTTTTTTATCTTCGAGTATAGCTTTCTTAGTCTCATTTCTTTTTTTTGCCTGAATTGTTGTTAGTCTACAGGGTTTTTAGTTGTTCTCCATAGTGCTAAAACATTATTTCTCTGTTGAATTTTCTGCCTGGTTTTCTTTGTAAGCTATGGGGCGGGTTTAGATTTAATTTTGATGGAGCGCTGTGGTGCATAGTGGTTAAGAATTTTGAGTTAAAGTAGTTTGTTGCTTCGTCAAGTGGGATGTATTTTATAGGTGACCAATCACATTCTTTTAGTTCAGCTTGGAAGTTATTGGGGTTAAAGTTTCTGTTGCTTCTTATTGTTTTATATATGGCTGGGTTGTGTGAGCTTAACTTTTGCCTGATTATGTAAATGAGAGAAAGATCACTTACATCGTCAGGGAGGGTCTCTACATTATAGAGTTGCTGGTGATTATTTATTAGAATCCAGTCTAGGATGGATTCTTTGTTATTGGGTTTATTAATTCTGGTTGGGGAGTTAACTGTTTGTGAGAAGCCATTAAGGTTAATATGGGAGGTTGGTGAGTCAGTAGAGCAGTCCTTCCAGTCTGTATTAAAGTCTCCAAGAATTATTGTCTCTTGGGGAATTTTTGTGGAGAGTTCAGCAAGGATACCTTCCAGAGTGGCAATGTTGTTACCAGGGGGCAAGTAGATACATATTATATTTAGGGATTTGCTGGGATTAAGTTGAAGTTTGGTGCTAATGATTTCCCATCCCCCAAGCTTTGACTTCTACAATTATTGAAGTCCCTGTCAATGCCCATTGGACATCTCAGTCCCTTTGATTCCTTTCCAAAGACTGTTTTCACAGTTGGATCAAATGCCATGTCTCAGGCACCTGACTCCAATGGTCATTTTGTGGTCATCACATTGGATGCCATTGCCTTTGTTATTAATGCACAAGGACATCTGTAATAATAAGGCGGAGGCACTGCCCTTGTATTCTGATCTCCAAGGTGATCACCCTATCTAACATGAACCTTGATCACCAGACTTTTGGCATCCCCAGTTCTAGCCCCCTAACTACTTCTTGCTAATCAGATGTAAGGCAAATCCTCCATCTTTTCCCCTTGTAAAGCTCTTTCCCATTACTGGTTTAATCTGGCCTAGTGCTGCTTTGCATTTATGTAAAGCCTGCAGGACAGACCTGATCAGCAGTAGTTGTCTGCCATATCCCCAGAAGAGGGAACTCTTCCCTACTAGGGAAACTGATTCCTAACTGAGAGGAGGAAGACCTGGTGTACTTATCCCAGATGTCTTCCTCTCTGGGATACAACAGTGATGACAAGGATATCCTGTCCAATGGATCCTCCCAAGCGATCATATCATTTGGGGACACCAAAATCTTTTATGAGGGCACTTCAAATGGGAAGCTGGGGAGGTCTTAGATGCTCTACAGTGATATCTAGACCTCCTGGACCTACTGTTGACTTTTCTCCAAATCACTTCTTCAGTGGGAGGGTAAGCAATTAAGTGTTACTATTGAAGCATCATTAAGGACTGATGCCATGGGGTCAGATATCAGGAGAAATACGTGGCTTGAGGATACAATTCCAGCCAGAGTATGTCATAGTGTAAATCATCAATGAAGTAAGGAGCTGGTGTTTTGAACACCAACCCATGAACATTTAAACAATTTAATAAAAAGGGGAAATAGTAGAATCAGTTAAGTAGCTGCTCAGCCCCAATATCCAGATATGACGATAATTATCCTTCTAAAGGTTGTCCCTACTACTACTAGTATCAGCAGGATTAATATAAGCAGATAAAGTGTAAGAAAGGACTCCTATAAGAAATCAGAAACAAGAACTTGATTGAGTGAACATGCAGCCAAAAATATTAGGAAAAAAAAGTTAATAATGACTGCAGAGGTCAAATCCTGGGGGGGGGGGGTCTTTAGGACTGAAACATATAGAAGTGGCCATGACTATACCTTGCTTGTCCCTCTTTACATGACAATGAAAACCTCTCCCAGCCCTCAAAATCCCCATGAGCAGCCACAAAACAATTAGGGGCTAGCTGGCCTTATTTGCAAGTCACTGAGGAAAAGAGACAGATGGGTTCTGCAGGTTGTCTTCCATCGATATAGGCTACAGTCTATACCAAAAGTTTCAGGGGATTCCACCAATGTTAAAAGAATAAGGGCATCCTGTATGATGATCTGAATCATGAAGAAGCTGTAGGGAAAAAGTACCAAAAGTAGAAGAAAGCACAGGATTCTACTCAACTGTTCTCAGTGCCAAGAAAGGATGGAACCTGTAGGCACATGCCAGACTTGTTATGACTAAAGTTTCTAAAAGTAATAAAGTTCAAAATACTGACACTGTAAGCCAGTCTGAATACCCAAGCTTTGATGTGTACCTTAGATTTAAATGCTGCCTACCTGCATATTCCTAGCCACAGGGACCAGAGTGCTTTCAAATTTGAAATGGGGTTTCCCCACTTCCAGTTTAACTTTTTAACCTTTTAATTATCCATCACTGACAGAGTCTTTACCATATGCATACTTCCAATCATTGCTGTCTGCAGAACCAAAGGCATTCATATTTACCTTTACCTGAAAACCTGCTTGGTTCACGCTCAGGCACAGGAGTGCATGGCAAAGGCTGTCATACATTGCATATTCCTGGGCTTTGGTATCTGTCATTTCTCTCCCAGCTGACCGAAATCCAACCTAAGATCTTTCAGAGCAGTAGTAATTTGGAGGTTATTGCTAGACTGTCACAGCCAGAAGGCATTCTTGACCCAGAGTAAGGTGTACTCACTAATATGATTCTTTCACAAGACAGCTCAGAGGAGCACCATATTTATACGAGAGTACTAGATAATTCTAGGGTACATGACCGCCAACATCTTCCTCTAGCAAAACTTTACATGAGGAAATTGCAGTGGTAGCTCAGAAGCATATGGCATCTACTTGATGAGACACTTCTATTATGCCTGTCATAAGACAATAACTCTTATGATGGATTCAACAGCTAGAGAGGAATCTCTGCATTCTATTCAAACAGGTACCCAAGAACCAAACATTGACCAGAGAGGTTTGGAAATAGCCTGTGGAGTCTACTCGCACCATCTCTTGAGTTCAGGCACCTGGGGCAGCAAACAGCACAAAAGTTGCATCAATTTGAAAAGTGATGATGGCTGTGATCCTGTCAGTGATATCAAGACAATCTTGAAGCAAAGCGTTCTGTTCCTGATAAGAAACTGCTATAATCGTATTGATATAAAGGTAGCAACCTGTTCATCCCCTTTTTACAGGCTGTCTATGCAAGCTTGAGAGATGTCTGTAAAATCAGGACTGCATCTCAAGGTCCCCAGCACCCTAGCTTAATATAACTCACTGACAGCTCAGTTGAGCAGGCCAGTATTAGATCCCCATGACTGGATGTTAGAATAGGGATATCTGAATTGGTCTGCCAGTGGGTTGTACCAGAAACAGACATCTCTGCTTCTCCAAACAACAGAAAACTGAAGAAATACTGCTTTAGCATACCAAGAGCTGCCTTCTTCAGTTGGGCAGGTCTGTTTCTTTATTTAAGCTAGAAGCTCCCTTCTTCCCTGGGTGATAACAAAAGATTAGGTAGGAGAAGCCATAAATGCTACTAATATCACTCTTTTGGCCAAAGCAATACTGGTTCTCTATCCTGATGATGATGGCAAGGGAGAAACCTTACATTCTCATTGAAAATATGACCCTCTTAATAAAGCTTCAAGGGGTGTACCAAGCCTGGGAACACACAGGTTAATAACATAGATGATTTGACCTTGTTACCAGTTAGTCATCTTCTCAGATTACATAATTAAAATCACTAGGGAAAGCAAGGAGGCCTATACTAGAAAATCCTGCATAGTTAAATATTTCCCTATAATGCCAAAGGAAATTTCAAGTCCCCCCCCACTCCCCCACCAAGCACCTACATGAGCTGTTTGGGCAAAACTGACCTATGCTTTGAGGAGGACAATTTACCTGCCATCTCTGCCTGCTTACCTGTAGAACCCCCTCTCCTTTTTTGTCATTCTTGATACCAGTTAAGTAGCACCTAAAAATAGTTAGACCTGAGACCACCTAAAAAAGTAGTAAAGCCCCACCCCACCACAAAAAAAAATTGGACTTGGAAGACAGCTTTTTTATTTTGTTACTTTTTTCTTTCCCTGCTGCTGCTGAATTCAGGGTTTTAAAGTTGTCAGCTCCTTAAATATGGTTCTGATCAATACCCCTACACCTGTTCCCAAGTGTGACTTGCACTGAGAAGGTGTCTCTTCCAGATAAGCTGTAAACATTAGAATTCACAAGTCCACTTGCATAGACTCTTGAGCTGGACAGTCAGGCAAGGAACTGTTATGCTGTGGCCTGCAGTAGGCTTCTTCCTTTTTGTGCCCTGCCTCTCTCTGATGTACTGAATAACATGAGAGGGAAATACCACTATCTATGTGATGACACCTTCCCTCAAATTCCCTCCCTTTTTCTCTGCACCAGTGTGTTGCTAGGATAATGTTGGTATTACTGCTGGCATAGTTCCTCATTAATGTACCCCAATTCATCCCTACAGCATTCCTCCCTGGAAAAGATAAGCAAAGCACAGCCCTGTAATTCCTATTTCTCCCTGCATCATTACCCAGCCCCAGACACTAACTGGCTCAGCATGCTATATGTTACATTAGGTTTACCACTGCATAATCGAACACAAGGCAGTTGAACCCAACAATGATCGATTCCGCCAACCAAATTTTTGCATGTCGAATGGTCGGAATGTCGCAAAACCACCAAATGTGACATTTTTGACCGCTCTACATCCAAAACGAGTGCTAGCATGGGTCACAAAGGGGGTGCGGGTTTGCAATTCGATACAGTTGCATTCGGCATTGTGCATATTTGCCGCACTCCTTTCGGTCATCAGGGCTCCACCATCCGTCCATCGGTTATACGATGGTAAACCGTTATATTATCTAAATCTCAAGGCTGGTGGAAGATGGCCCTTTTGGTTGCAGTCTCATCAGCAAAGAGGATTTCAAAACATGTCTTCATGTGGTTGGAGCCTTTTTTTAGTTTTTCACAAGGTTAATTAGTTTTTGAATAAACACATCCTTTATGCCAGAAGTGGTGACAGAGATGACGCTAAACAAGTCCATACTGTTGCCAGTATTTTTTTTTTCGTAAGCCACAAAGTAGAGCTGTGAGAATATTACATCTTTAGATATGTTTTCACATCTGAGATAGTACCTAGAGAAAACCAAGAACAGGAAACGATGCAAAAATAGGTGTCCTTTACAGCCAATAAGAAAGAGAAAACAGTGTCTGAACAGACCAGTTGAAAATGGATGGCTTATTTTATGGCAGTACATTTTTTATTACTGTTTTTGGTGCTCATTAGAAGATCCCAAAAGACCATGTTAGGTCATGCTCTACAAGAGACTGTGACATTTTTTCCCCCAAATCACCTAGACACTAACCATCCCTCAGTAACAAAAAGCTGTGGAAGTCTTCCTAGTGTACAAGCAACATAACACATTTGTGTTAGAAACATACCACGATAGTATATGTTCAAATAATGATCACTGTTCAGTATAACTTCCCAGTTTCCCAGTAAAATTTAAAGTTGATATCTTATGCAGCAGAAGTCCCAGTTGTCCTGATTACTGTAGCAGTGATCTTACATAAACATCTACTGATATGGCATGTGCCTTACACAATTCTACTTTATGTGAAAAAGGTTTACCCATATTCAGTTGAACCAACAGACTACATGTTATACTTCAGCTTTTTCAATATTGTAAAGCATAACTCAAAAATCCTTAAAAATGCTGGGGGGAAGCCCCTGCCCCCCAGTGTGGCCTCATCCCTTATGATGCAATTGCACAGTCACACAACAATGGGGAAAAGTTAAAAAAAAAAAAAAAAAAAAACAGTGCACTGCCAGGTTACATGATAGAGGTCAAGTACATTTAAAAAAAAAAAAAAAACATGATTAAAAAGTCGGTAGAAGCTGCTAAGGGTATATATATGCCAGATCCTAAGCTAGATCTCCTTTATAAACAAGGTAACAGGCACAATAGTAAGAGCCACGCTGAAGACAGTCCAGTACATGCCATCTTAAATTCTCATGGTCCACTTTACCAGACTACACATGAGGAAGATCCATTGGTACCTTGAGAAACTCTGGCAGCACCACTTCTACCCATTGGTGAAGCTTATACAAATACTTGCCATCTAAAAGGAATTCACATGGTGGTGGCCTGTCCTTGTATACCTTTCATAGCCTCACACCCCCAAGAATTCCAGACCTTGAGCACTGGTACATTAGAATTTGCCTGAAGAGCTCAAGTGGGAGACTTAAAGACCCTAGGGAATACGGATCTACCAAGACAGAGTTAAGCATATATGTGCAACAGAGCTGTCAGGCCTAGTATATGCTTTATAGATTTAAGTGGACTCTAGAAGTCTTGAAAGTTAAAGACAGCACCATAATTATGTGGTACATCAACAAACAAGGGAGGATTCCCTTTTAACACATCTGCAGGCTAGCTGTGATTGCTTGGAAAATGTCCATTCAGCAGAACCTATGATTTGATGTTGTTAATCTTTGTTCATTCCTTACTGATGGGTTATTGTTTCCGTCCGCAGAACCGAGCCCACCAAATATCAAGCTTGTGTCAGCCAAAAACTCTCGAGCCAATGTCCAGCCCAGAATGCTCTGCTCCCTGTTACATCAGATCTCTTTTGCCACATTGCGGTACAGCTGTGTCAAGCCACTCTCTTCAGCTAAGTGTCTAATTTTTTTAAAGTTTTATATATTGTTTCTACTTAAAATTTTTCAGTTTCTGGTATTATTCTCCTACCCTATCGTATCCTTAAGACTCTCTCCCTTTAGTCTGTTTCTCTTTATTACCCTTTTCTTACCTTTGAGGTAATTCTTCATTACCATCGTTGGTAATCCTTCTTCCTTCTCTCTTCTTACCCTTTTGGGTAGCCTTTCCTCTTCTTTTTGGTACTGTCCTTCTTCTCCACATCATTATGTCAGATAAGAAAAGTAGCATTGGTTTTAAGCAGTGTAAGGATTGCGGCCATAAGTTACCACTTTCTGATGGCCATGACTTGTGTGTCTATTGTGTGAATGTCTCCCACCTTACTGTGGATCCCCCGTGTGGGATTTGTAGAAATTTTTCAACAAAGACTCTTAATGAGAGAAAGAACAAATTAATCTTGAAAGGTCTTCTCAAATCTCCTTTCTGTGACTCTATTTCTGGGTCAGAGGGCTCACCCCCTCCTGCTAAACCTCATAAGAGGCGTTCTTCCTCTTCCTCATCAAGGTCAATCCCTTCATCTCCCCCTGGAGATCATAGGGAGTTGACTCATAAGAAGGTGAAATTGGCTAGGACTTCGGCGCTGCCACCTGTGACCCTGTCGGCTCCAGGCTCGGCACTGCCCCAGCTGATTCTTGCTCCAGCCATGTCCTCCTTATCGACACTGGCACCGGAGTTACCAGTGCAGACAATTATGGCTCTGACAGTTCTGTCGCAGCTCTTAACTGTATCGTCCATGCAGGTACCGTCCCCTTTGGCACCGTTGGTACAATCTCCTTCGTCCCCAAGTATGACGTTAATGTCGTCCACAGTGCAGACACTTTCAGAACCGACATATTGTTTGGTGCAGTCCTTTTTGGCACCATCATTGTTACTGGTGCAGACACTTTCCTCAATGGCACCATACCCAGTGGTGCAGACACTTACTTTACGGTGCAGACACCTACAACTTCTATGGTGCTGACATCGTCGGTGCAGACTACTTCCACACCATTTTCTTCGGTGCAGACTTCCTCGGTTTCGGGCTCTGCACCTCACGAATTAGCAAGGACCAAGTACTCTCCTTCCTTGGATCCATTCATTGGTAGCCAATATAGTCCTTTTCTAGAAAGGCCAAAATCGCCCTCAAGTTTCTTTATGAGGTCGACCAGGAGCCTCTCTGAGCAAGATGTGTTGCAGCTTGTTGATCAGTTGCCTGTGGCCTGAGGTCTCTCTCACCCAACAAAGTCCCCGTTCCCTCCTTCAGATGAATGTACATCTCCTCAAATGCCAACGTACAGTCCTCCTTCGACTTCCACCCAAGTATCGAAGCCCATTAATCCAACAGCAGCTTCCCTTCCTCTGACTCCAATAGTGGATCTCACTTTGGAACTAGAGTCGTCCTTGTGGCCCTCAGTACATTGGGCATCGGGCTGTTCTCAGGCCAGTTGCTGTGCCATGGGGGAGGGCATTCTTGGTTCCACACCAATTTTTTCTAAGGCACCCTCCAGGAATGCTTCCTCTCTCATGCTTCACAGTCCTGTTGAGACTCCTGGCTTGGGGGTTGGCTCGTCGGGGCAGGGTGTGACCCTGGTTCCAAGGTTGTCATGCTCAGTTCTGGGCTCCCATCCCTCCTTGGGTGGGCCGGCCTTCCAGGCCATGGAGAGGGCACTTGCCTCTGCTGTCAAACCCTACATGTCAGAGTCCTCTCCCCCTCTGTGCCGCAACTCTCACAAGCCACAACTGCCAGACACCGGAAACAAGGGCCTCAGGTTTCTCCTCCTCAGGAGACCCCCTCTTTGCAGTCTTCCCCAGAACCTCCCACTGAGGAAATACCCCACAAAGCATCATGCAAGAGGAAGCACATGGACTCCACTGAGGAGTCGTTGACTGAAGATACAGACTTTGATGATGGGGAAGGGTCCCCATAATCACCCTCTGATGAGGTGTTCTTTGGTGAAATCCTCAAAATCCTTAGACAGAGGGGTAATTGGAAGTCCTCTAATCCATCCTCTGAGGAATACGTATTCCTACAGGCCTTTTGTGCTTGGCCCCCTACCTCCTGGTTTACCATGCTGGCCGATGAGCTTGTCCAGTGCGCATGGAAGGCTCCTGTCACCCTGGAAACAATACCATGGAAGCCTGATAAAATCTTATCGTCCCCAGCTGAGTATCCCCATTGGTCACAAAGTCTTCCAGTAGATGCCATGGTGGTGGCGACTGCAACTAAGAAGGATTTGGCAGAAGAGAGCCAAACTGTCCATTCACCCAACAAGGAGTCCCGGGCAATAGACAGACTAGGAAAGCATGTGTTTGCTTCATTGACCTTTGCCATAAGGTCCTTGAACTGTTTGGCACACTTTACCAGGCTTCAGAGGGATCCTATCAACCAACTCTCTGAAACCTTGACAGGAGCTGTTTCTGACGAGGTCTGTGACAACGTGGCTTCTCAGCCACCCTAGAGTCCATTTCCAGTTCTTCCATGTGTCTTATTTCTCATGCAATAGAAGGAGCGGCTACAGCGGCAGGCATGGGTATAGTCACCAGACGACATGCCTGGATGCACCTTTGCAACTTTATGGACTCCTTTAAGGCTTTCTTCATCAATGCCCCCATCGGGACTGCTTCTTTATTTGGCCCTAAGGTGAAAGATACGCTGGCAAGGTGCAAACAAGATGGCAAGACCCTATCTGCCATTGGTGTCAGACACTCCACTCCTCAAAGATTCTAATCCAGAAATCAGAGGAGCGGAAAGATGTGGTACAGGAAATCACAGGGCTCTTTCCACAATGCAAATGCCGAGTTCCCCCTAGAGGCAGGCAGAGGGGGAAGCTCCAATGGAAGATGCCCCTTTTGGGGCAGAGGAGGTCTGCAAAACTGAGGTTCCAGAGATTCTTTCTCTGGCCAGTGCTATCAGCGCTCCTAAAGCATTGCCCGACTGCTCACCTCTGGAAGTGGTCAGGGGTCATTTTTCCTTGTACCCCGCTGCCTGGCAAATATAACCATCGAATCATGGGTACAATGGATAATATCCAGAGGCTATCGCATGCCCTTCCATCTTTGTCCAATCTCATCCGGAGTATTACCTGATGTTCCACCCAGTCAAAGGGAAGCAGCAGCACACAAAATCCAAAAGCTGCTACAAAAAAAAAGAGTCATCCAGATGGTCCCCCCAGACCAGATAGGATCCGGTTTTTACTCAAGGTTCTTTTTAGTGCCAAAAAAGAGAGGGGACTGGAGGCCAATTCTGGATCTCAGCACACTGAACAAATTTGTAAAAACAGAGAAAATCCAGATAGTCATGGTTCAGTCTATCCTTCCTCTCCTGGAAGAAGATGATTAGATGTGCTCTGTAGATCTTCAAGATGCGTATTACCACATAAAAATGGACAAATGCTCAAGAAGATACTTCCGCTTCTGCATAGGAGGCAGTCACTACCAATTTTGAGCTCTGCACTTCAGTCTCATTACAGGCCCAGAGTGTTCACCAAATTCATGGCAGTGGTTATCGCTTACTTGCGACTTCAAGGATTCCAGGCATTTCCATATCTAGATGACTGGCTCCTCACCTCCCCCACCAAATGTTTACTGGAAGAAGCCCTGCACTATACCCTCCTCACAGCACAACACCTGGGAATTACTATAAACTGGGAGAAGTCCAATATGACCCCAGCTCAGTCTTTGAATTCATAGGGGTACTGTTGGACATGAGAAATTGCACAACATCTCTTCCGGACCACAGGCTTCAAGGAATAAGGCAACAGGTTCAACTGCTGCTTTGTCACCACAAATCTCCCACTCGATCTATACTCCAACTCTTGAGGTCAATGGCAACCTCGATCACCATTGTTCCTCTAGTCAGATTCCACATGAGGCTCCTTCAGTGGCTACTTCTCACTCAGTGGTACCCTCTGCAACATCCTTTGTCTTTTCAGATAAGAGCAACTCAGAGATGCAAGCAAGATTTACTCTGGTGGATATCTTGAAATCCTCAACATTGGTCTTGCCCTTTCAGCCCCCATCAACCGAAAGCCACGGTGACCAAGGACGCCTCCCTGATGGGCTGGGGGGGGGGGGCTATGTCAGGGAAACTCGGTCCAAGGCACCTGGTCAGAGACAGACACCCTTTTGGATGTCAATGTCCTGGAACTGAGGGCGGTGCTTCTACCATTGCAAGCATTTCATTCCATCCTTCCATCCTTCCATCCTTCCATCAGGGACTATTGCGATCCAATCAGACAACATGTCAGTGGTCTGGTACATCAACAAGCAAGGGGGCACCAGATCTTACCCATTATGCCAAGAGGCCTTGAGAATATGGCAATGTGCGATAGCTTCCAACTGCTTTCTAATTGCAATGCACATTCCCAGGAGCTCCAATGTGATAGCGAACAAATTGAGCAGGTGCATTCCACAACCTCACGAGTGGTCCCTCAACCCTATGATAGCGGCAAGAATATTCAACCACTGGGCCAACCTTGCTTTGACCTATTCACCTCCCCAACCAACTACAAGTGCAGCAGCTATTTTGCCCTGATCCCCCCTCAGGGACAGTCACCAAGAGACACTCTAGTCCATTCTTGGCCCTTGGGTCTACTTTATGCTTATCCTCCTCTTCCCCTCACCCTCCAATTTCTGAAGAAAGCATGACAGTTGAAAAGCAAAGTGATCCTCATTGCTCCACATTGGCCTCAACAAGTCTGGTTCCCCCTTCCTCTGGCCTCACCTGCTAGATCAACCGTGGATCCTCAATCCATCCCTAATGTTGATCTCCCATCCCCAGGGTCTGACTCACCCCAATCTAACAACCCTGAAACTGACAGCTTGGTTTCTCCACTTCCAATGATTGCCAGGCAGGAAACCTTCTCATCCCCTATGCGCAATATTCTTATTGCATCTCATAAATTATCTACCCGACTAATCTATCTCAATAAATGGAAAAGGTTTTCTCTGTGGGCAGCAAATAAACAATTGGACCCTTTGTCAGCCCTAGTTTCGGTAGTTTTGGATTACTTATCACATCTTTTTTCACTCTGGAGTGTCTGCCTCTACTATTCATGTGCATTTAGCTGCCATTTCAAATTTCCACATTGGTTTTCAGGATTCTTCACTTATGTCACATAGACTCTGTAAAACTTTCTTGAAGGGGGTTATCCACTTAAAACCTCCCTTTAGAGAACCAGTACAACCTTGGGATTTGGCATTGGTTCTGCAAGCTCTAACAACTCCCCCCTTTGAACCTGCATCTTCATGTGATATAAAATATCTCTCTTGGAAAACTTTGTTTCTGATTGCAATCACATCGACCAGGCGCTTGTCAGACCTTCAAGCCTTATGCATCAAACCTCCCTATCTTATCTTCCATAAGGATAGGATATAACTGAGAACTAATTCTTCCTTTTTATGAAAAGTGGTGCCAGAGCGGTCTATCAACCAATCTATTGATCTTCCATAGGTTGGTACTAGGCTATCGGCCCTAGGGCCTATACAAGCCTAGCCATAATAATTCCCTGGCTATTTCTCTCCACACTATTTACTTCCCTAGACTCCTGTCTAGCAGGCCGACTGATGTGATCCCTGGGATGAATTTCCTTTCTCCCATCCAGTCATCAAGGTTCCTTTTGAAGAGGACCAAAGAGGTGCAATGCTTGACATGTATGGGCAGTCTATTCCAGAGTCTGGGGAGTCTCTGGGTCAGGAACCTATCCCTCCAGCATGTTTTGTTTATTGTGATGACAAGGTTTAGATCCCTGGAACATGTCGCTCTGAGGGATTGAGATTTCTTTAAGTGTAGCATGTCCAACAGCTCTGGGTTTGACATGGCCTTGTATGTTAAGCAGAGATCATCTCGGGGTAGACTATATGTGACAGAATATAGCTGGAGTTTTTTAAGATGGTCAGCATAAGGCATCCGCTTTAGGCCTGTTATTCTTTTAGTGAGGTATTTCTGCGGCCTTTCCAGTTGTTGCAGATGTCTTGAGAGGTACATACCAAATGGGGCATTGTATTCTATAATGGATCTAATGAGGGATGAGTACAGTGGGACAATGACCTCCTTTTTTCTGGATGAAAAGCCCTTAGTGATGAGGTGTGCCACATAGAAGTATTTCCTGACTGTTGTGACGATGTGGTTATTGAAGGTGAGACCACTGTCCACCTGTGTCCCTAAGTCTCTTATCACACTTTTTGTGTTTAGTGTACTGCCACCTATGTGGTAATTCACGGGTACATCTTTTTTCCTAAAGGGGATTAACTATACATTTCTTGGCATTGAGCTTGAGCCCATGGCTATTGCATCAAGCATTTGTTTCTGTAAGGCCCTTTTGTAGAGTATCAACATCATTTGGGGATTCAATAATGGCTCCCAGTTTGCAGTCATCTGCAAACTTTGTTAGCCAGAGTCCCTTAGTGTTGGCCTGTACTTCAGACAAGTAGATGCCAAACAAGAGAGGTCCCAGGACTGAACCCTGAGGTACTCCACTTGTCAGTTGTCTTGAGCTGGATTTGGAGTCAGCTACTTTTACAGTGTGGGTTCTGTCAGTAAGCCAGTTGGCAACCCATCGAGTGACGTAGGGATTAATGCCCAGCTTACTAAGTTTATCTATGATTCCAGAGTGGGGGATGGTGTGAAAGGCCTTGGCGAGGTCCAGATAGGCTGTCTTACCCTCGTCCATGATTCTGGAGACTGATTCAAACAATTCAATCAGGTTCAGGAGACGAGACCAGCTCTTCACGAACCCAAACTGGGTGGGGTCCAGTGTTTTAAGGTTGCCAATGTCTTTGTTTATAAGTTCCGTGATAATACATTCCATGGCCTTGCAGATCAGGCTCGTCAGACTGATGGGGCGGTAGTTCCTGGGATCCAAGGTGGATCCCCCCTTGTGGAGTGGGATAACTGTCCTATGAACTGAACCTATGTGCGCCACTCAGTGGGCATGAAGCCTGAGGTGAGGGTATGATTAAACATGACACTTAGGTGAGGTGCCAGTTCATTTTGTAGTTCATGTAGTACACAGCCTGGGATGTCATCTGGTCCCATGGATGTTGTATTCTTAGCTTTGGAAAGTGTGTTTTCTATCTGTGTGGCCATTATTACCAGAATTTGGCAATCTTCTGGTATTGAGATGGGGCATTTAGGGGGTGAAGTTGGCACTGAATCAATCTGTCAGGATATTGGCAATATCCTTGGGATCAGTATATTTAATGCCATTCTGTTTTAGCTCAGAGCAGATCTGAGCATTGCCATTTAGATTCTTGACATAGTTATAGAATGCCTTGTGGGTGTCTTTGGAATCTTTGGCAATTTTATTTTCGTAATTAGCTTTGGAGGATTTTATGAGGGATCTCAGCTTCTTACTGAGGCTGGTAAGGGAGTTTTTTGTATCCTGGGATTTTCCTCTTTTCTGCAACAGTTTCTTCCTTTTGTTGTAAAGGTCCTCTATGGCAGAGGACCACCAGATTGGCTTCCTTTTTTGGAGGAGAGTATCTTGGTTCTATTTGGGATGGCACGATTCATGCATGAGTGGATGTGCTCATACAGTGCCTTAGTGTAGGACTCAGCAGTTGAAATTTCAGTTCCTGTCTGCATGGGTGTCATGAAGTTTGTAACTTCTGACTTGAGTAGCATGAATTTGGCTTTGGAGAAGTTTTTTATGGAGGTTTCCTTACTGGGGGGTGGGAATGGGATGTGGATGTTCAGGGTGATTAGCTTATGGTCCGACCTGACCAATGAGGGGGTGACCACAGGTGTGGAGCATTGATTTCCCATGTTGGTAATGACCAGGTCTAAGGATACTGGAGCACCTAGTGGGACTATGGATTAGTTGATCCAGGGCATTGGAATTTATGAATTCCAAGAACCGTTGGGCAAAGGTGTTGGTACACGAGTAGTTTTCCCAGTTAATGGCAGGGTGGTTGAAGTCACCCAGTATTAGGGTATTTGGTTGTATATTAATATTTTCCAGTATGTTTAGAAAGGTGTAGTGAGAATCTTGGGGCATGGAGGGGATCTGTAGCAAGCTACAATTTGGATTGCAGTCTTACCTAGTGTTAGTTGCACCTGGAGAATTTCAGAAGCATTGTGTTGGGCAACTAATGTGGTGGTGTGAATATCCTTGGTAAATATGGACACTCCTCCACCTTTAGTGTTTTGTTCCTGGTTTGGTGGCCGAAAAGTGTGGTAAGAGTTGTAACCTTTTATTGCAGGAGTGCTCTCTGGAGCCTTGAACCAGGTCTCAGTGACTGCACAGATATCGATGTTCTCCATTTTTAGGAGTGCCTCGAAAGAGTACATTTTGAGGTTTAGACTTCTAGCATTGAGTAGTGTTCTTTCCTAACCACTCTAACAAGGGAAAATATTGCCTGCACTCCTTGGATGTTCATAGGCAAATACGATTTTATCTGGACAGAACAAAATCTACCCGTAAATCAGGCCGTTTCTGGCCTTTTCTGGACCTATACGAGGTCATCCTGTCTCAAAAGTTACATTGGCTTCATGGTTGAGAAATTGTATTACCTTTATCTACAACAAAAACAATCTCACCTTGCCTCATAGAGTCAAAGCTCATTCTACAAGGTCTATGGCAACTTCAGCAGCTTTCCATGCTAAGGCTTCTCTCAATGATATTTGCTCAGCTGCGACTTGGGCCAGACCTCATACCTTTATTCTTCATTACAAATTGGACTTGGCCTCCAGAGGTAGAGCTTCTTTTGGCTCCATGGTGCTCAGGAATGTCCTTCCATGAGGGCCACCCAGGGATACAGGTAGCTGGGGACTCTGTCCCATCAGTAAGGAATGAATGAAGATTAACAACATCAGATAAAGAAGTTATGTCTTACCATAACGTTCCATCTGTGTTGTTGATCTTTGTTTATTCATTACTTCCCACCGTCTGTCCCCCTCTGGAGGTGCCTGGTTGATCTCATATACTCCTTTATTGTAGGTCTGTTATGACCAGAGGTAGCCTCTACTTTTGTCTATCAACTTGCAAACTCGATCTGAGGTAACAGGGAGCAGAGCATTCTGGGTAGGACCTTGGCTCGAGAGTTTTTGGCTGATGCAAGCTTGATATTTGGCCGGCTCGGTTCCGAGGATGGAACTGATAACCCATCAGTAATGAATGAATGAAGATCGACAACACAGATGGAACATTATGGTAAGACATAACTTCTTTTTTGCAGACCTTCTACATTCCTTAAGTTCACAATTCCTTGGAAAGACAAGCTAAGCACCTGCAAGCTCCACTGTAAGTGGAAGCTAGTCCCTGAGGTCTTCCACAAATGGTTTCTGTAATGAGGGACTCTGGGGACAGATAGACTTCTTTGCTTTACCACTGACTCACCAGTTTAAGAATTTCTGCTCAAAGTGTCTCTTCAGTTCAGCAGAACATGGGTTCCTTTCTTCTTCAGGGTCCCCTCAAGGAAAAAGAAGATAGAGCCAAATTCCTCCTAACTGTTGTTCTTTGGTCACAACAACAATACCTCTCAGCTAGTACAGCTAATCAGGGAGAAGTTTTTTTTTTCACTGCAATTCCCTACCTCAGCATTATGGGGCCTAGGTATATTTAGACCATGACAGCCTCATATTAGTAGCCTGGAAGCTAGAAACTTTACTACATTCTTGGACTTCTTTCCCAAATGAAATATTGTGCATACTGCAGGAAGCCAAATAGTCTGCCATCAGGAGTTCCTTCTGACAAAAAATATTTATTTATTTTTTTTTACTTGTAGCATACAGCTTAAGATATATTTCATCCAGGATATTTCTTTATCTGCCGGCTTTAACAAAGGCCAAGCATATGGCTTTTTAACAGTATGCTTATTGGTCATAGCAGCTAACCTACCCTGGATAACCAGTGGCATTCCTACAGTCACATAGTTTTAAAGGGGGTGTTTTACTCGTGTCCCAAAGAAACCAGTTCTTCATCCTTGGGGTCTTAACCTTTTAGCTAAGGAATTACATTATGCCCTTTAAGTACCCATTGTCAAGTTACTAATCTGGAAAACACTGCTGTTGGTGGTAGTAACCTCAGCAAGACGAGTATCAGAAATGTAAGATTTGATGTGTATTTAAAAAACAAAACAAAAAAAACTACACAGCCTTCCATAAGAACAATGTGTTGCTCAAAACTGTCCCTTTATGCTTGGGTCATTCTCAAAACTAACCTTAAAACTATGTCATTTACCTAACAATCTTCTACTCAATGATGACACAAAGATTTTTTTCACCATAAAATTAGGGAGGAAAAAGGCAATTTCATTAGACAGGTGTACACAAACAACTGAGATATTACATTGATAGAATTTCCTTTACACTAGAAAAATAGGGCAAATTGCTCTCCAAACAAATGTTTTCTAAATGGCCAGATAGCATTGTGTTTTGTTATGACCACTGTGGAAGTAACTTATAGATTAACACCTAGTCTATTAGGGCAGCAGCTGCCCTCTGCAGAAATATATCAGCTCAAAACAATTGTGAAGCAGCCACATGGGCTCTGCCAACATCTTCTCAAGATGTTGATTAGACATGTACTTGGAGCATGGCAGGAGTTAGCACTGCCATCTTTCTGGCCACATATGATCCTAAGCATCAATGCTACAATATAAAGCATAACATGTAGGATTATTCTCCAGGAAGATGTCAAACCATGCAAATGGCTTTTAGGTACCCACCACCACAGGCCATGCTTTCCATACCATGGATTTTAGAAGGATGTACAATGTAAAGCTGAGAAACACCTGCACTATCTTCAAATATTCTTATGTATCACTGCTGCAGTCATCACTGTAGGGAATTTTGTCACAGGCTGAGGTCCACCTTCTAGGCTAACTTTCAGAACTAGATGCCCTTCCTCCATAGCTGGACTGATGTCACCTTACCCCAGACTTCTTCATATATCTGATATATAAGTGGCATCCACTTACATCATTTTAGTTCTATTTTGCTGCTTCATGAATGCTAGTAGAGACAGCATTTATCGGTTCCTCTGTATGCACATATGACCAAAGAGAAGGACAAATAAGTACTTCTCTGGGGATCCTTTCTTCTGCTCTTGCTTTTAGTTACCATTGTGCTTTTGGCTAGCTTCCTGTATTTTTTTACACTGTGGCAATGAATGCTTTAGTGCATTTACTGCCTAGATCTAGAATGTAATATTAATAAGTAGGGAGTTTGCCAGGGATTTAAGCCTAAGACCCTTAAAACAAGGTTCATGGTACATCTGGCTTATTTAACCAAGAAAGACTCGCAAACATCTTAGAAATCCCATATTGACAGTGGAACCACAGCAAGCTTGTGTCTCATCACTCTCAAAAAGCAAAAGAGAAGTCCATGGAGACCTCATATATGTGAAGTCATCTGGGATAAGGTGATCATTCATCAGGTAGGCCTAGGTGTGAGGACTCAACTCCATGATGTCTGCAACAGATGAGGCATTATTTGATGCTTATTTGGGAGTTTATCAGGCCAGTGGCAATCAGCATATGGGGGGGGGGGGGGAGGGCCCAGTGTCACACCTTCACTGATGAGATTGGTCTACAAAGCTATCTCCTTCAAAATAAAAATCAACTCAGTAACCTCCACAAACCCTGCATCACTTAGGAACTACTCCAAAACAAACTACATTCTGTTAAGCGATAGTTTGTCAAAATTCAGTGCCCCCCTCAACCCCAAGTTCACAGCAACCTATACTGAAATGTTCATCGAGACTCTGCACAACCATGTACATTGCTGTGTAGAGGCTGCTGTACCTACTATAGGTAAGTCCAAAACAAACTCTTAAAACAAACCACACTGGTGGAATCCTATCATTAATGTGGTATATAAAAAGAGGAAAAAACTCAAGGGTAAAATCAGGAAGATCGACTCCTATAATGATAGGGGCTCTCTAATTAAACTTAACAGAAAACTAAGAGGACTAATTAAGGCCAGTTATTAGGTCAAGATAGCCTCATAGGCTAAAGACCACCACATGGTGTTCTACAGCTATATCCAAAACCTCAAAGGCAACTTACATCAGTGTGCCTAACTGGTGCCCAATGGTGCTACCTTCACTGACCAGCGCAACACAGCAAATTTGACGGCTGACAAATTCAGCTCAATCTTCACTCCCAACTCCTCCCCCAGTCACCCCCATGAAACATCTACTAGCAAAATGCCTACAATTGTTAATAGGGAGCAGGTCCTGGCAGCACTCACTAAGGCCAAAATCACAGCCTCATTGGGCCTCAACAATACCCCAGGATGCCTCCTAAATAGGTTGAAACATGACCCATCAATACCAGTTGAGTCAGTTTCAACTACAGGCTCAAAACAGGCTTTGTACTACAAGAAGGGAGGACTGCAATGGTTATCCCGCTTCACAAGGGTGGACAATCAACTGACCCCAGAAACTACAGATTTATTTGACTAGTCTAATATGTAAAGCCATTGAACAAGTTATCATGGAAATGATCAACAAAGACATAGGCAACCTTAAAAAAAATGGACCCAATCCAGTTTGACTTTGTCAGGGGAAGGCCATATCCACTAAATCTGGTGGAGTTCTTTGAGAAGGTCATCAAGGCAATGAATGAGAGGAAAGCACTGCATAGTGCCCACCTGGACCTGGTAAGGAATTCAATGCAATACCCCACTTGGGTATAGTTGACGAACTCACCAAACTGGTCATAAACCCCCACATAACTCAGTGGATTATTAGCTGGCTCACAGACAGGGACCCTGGAAGTTGGGATTGGTGAGACCACTTTTACTAAGAGACCGGTCACCAGCAAGTACCTCAGGGCTCCGTACTGAGACCACTCCCTATTTGGCATCTACTTCTCAGAGGTAATGGCTAATGTCAAGTTCACAGATGACTACAAATTGGGAGCTGTCACTGATTCCCCCATGACACAAACATGTTACAAGAGTGTCTAACATAGACAAATGGCAGATGCCAAAGTTCATAGCTTCATAGGAGGTTACTAGACTATTAACCTAAAGGTCTTTACAAGCCTAACAGTATGTACCCAGTATAATACTAGAGGAAAGATATTGCCTAAACCCGAGGTCTTAATTAGCAGTGACTACCCATATCTAGTAGGGTCATAGGTGAAATCCCTGGCAGATATTTATGGCTTCCCATCCAGACTATGCTTAAACAGAGTCACAGAGGGGACTGTTTGATGTAAATTGGTAGCCCATTCTAGAGGAGTGGCAACCTCTGCGAGACATGTTTGTCTCACCAGCAGGTCCTATTTATGTCGCAACCCAGGTTAAGGTCCCTGGAGTGGGTGACTCTTGTCCCATTTGACTTGCGGATGTGCAGCATTTTCATTAGGATTGGATCAGAGATTAATCTGCAGGCCAAGCACAAGTCTCCTCTAAGTAGTGAGCACTACTGAGTACAGTGACAGTGATTTCAGTCTGTCAATGTATGACGTGCTGGAGACCCTGAATTTTTTTTAGTTAGAAATCTCTGAGGTCTCTCAAGTTGCTGCAGGTACATACCAAAGGGAACATTGTACTCAATTATTGGCCTGAAGGGGGGATGAGTACACGGGAGTTATAACCTCTTTCACTCTTGAAGCAGTGCCTTTGCTAATGAGGTATGCAAAGTGGAACACCTTTCTTACCACAGTAGACACATGGTGGTCAAAGTTAAGGCCACAGTCAACTTGTGCTCCTAAGTATCTCACTACTGAGTTGATGCGTAGGGTATTATTTATATGATAGTTAGCAGGTAAATTATTTCTACTGAAGTGGATGATGATGCACTTTTTAGCACTGAGTATGAGTCTATGGCTTTGACACCAATCACTGGTTTGCGTAAGTCCCTCTTGAATTATATTGTCATCTTTTGCGGATTCACAGATTGCACCTAATTTGCAGTCATCGCAAACTTAGTCAGCCACAATCCCTCTGTTTTGGCCTGAACTTCTGAGAAGTATATTCGAAACAATAGGGGGCTCACCACTGAACCCTGTGGAACCCCACTGCTGAAAGGTTTGCTGGTTGGGGTATAGCCCCAATGCTGACTGTGTGTGATTTGTCGATGAACCAGTTAGCAGCCCAGCTGACGACATAAGAGTTGAGATTCAACTGGGTGAGTTTATCAATGATGTCCAAATGTAGGATTGTGTCAAAGGCATTGGCTAAGCCCAGATAGGCTGTATGCACAGATATGCCTTCGTCTATGGCTCTGGTGACATTTTCAAAGAAGTCCACCATGTTTAACAGGCAAGACCTGCTCTTGACAAAACCAAACTGGGTCAGGTCAAGGGTTTGGAGGTCATCTATATCCTTATTTATAAGGTCCATGGTGATTCATTCCATGGCCTTACAGATAAGGCTCGTTAAGCTTATGGGTCTATAGTTCCCAGGGTCTGTTGCTGTACCCTTTATGAAGGGGGATGACGGTTGCTGTTCTCCCATTCAGTAGGGACAAAACCAGTACAGAGGCTGTGGTTGAAGAGAGTACCTAATGGAGTTGCTAACTTGTGTTTTAGACCATTTAAAACACAAACTGGGATGCCATCCAATCCCATACAGGCTGTGTTTTGGGGCTTGGAGAACATTATTAATGACTTGCTCTTTGGAGATGCAAGGTGGGGGAGATGTTGAAAATGGGTTAAAGGTCAATGCCATGAAATGCATTATAGTGCCTTTTGGGAAAACTGACACCCAGGCTAATTACTCCATCGACAAGACCACCCCTAAGAGTTGATACAGTAGTCAGGGATCTGGGAACACATGTAGATAGTAAAATGGCCTTTTACCAATATGTGACTAAGGTAGTAAGAAAATCCTTCTATGTCACCCAACTTACAAGCAAAGGCATGACACCCAGGACCAAAGAAGTCATAGTGTCACTTTCTTTCATACTTGACAGACCCATCAAGGAGTATAATGTCCCCTTTGGCATGTACCTGTTCAGGAATATGCAACATTTCTTAACAGAAGAATCCAGGGTATAAACACATTGTTCTATACAGATCACCTTAAAGGTCTCTCTCTATATACTCAGTCTCCTATAGGTTCTGACTGGTGATCTATGCCTGGCATACAAGACATCCTAAGATCCAGCTCTGATGAATCTTTTGTGCATCCACCAAATGAACAGCATTAGAAATGCTAGATCCAAGGATTTAAATTTTGCTTGTGACATAAATAACATGGTGAGAAAGATGTGTGTATCTCAGAGGATCCCTATGTTCTAAAACAGGCTCTCCATCTATGTGAAGCAGAGTCCAACCCTAACCCTATTTAACAGTAATATTGGCTAATGGATGGGACATCAGAAATTCAACCTGGGTCTGGGTAGAGAGGTAGAGTTCTGAAGAAATATATGAGCATATTTGGAATGAAGATATGAAATTACTAGCAGGAGCCCAGACAAAATGTACATATTATTCTTCAAGGTACAACAACTGGGCTAGATTAGACAACATTGTATTTCATGAGAGCATGGATATTTAATTGATAGTTTTGAAACAAAACCAATAACTATTTCAGACCATCACCAATTTCAATATCAAACAAAGATCCAGAGTAATCAAGTAAAAGTGTGACATTGGCACTTTCCTACATACCAATTAAAAAGAGAGAATTTTAAGGACTGAGTAGTAAAAATAATTGAAGAGATGTTAGGCAGTATACAAATTTCTTCAGTAGAGATAATAGAGGAGTAGGATAAAATGAAGATGAAATTTAAAAAAATGGAGAAAGTGAGCGATATGGGAAAGAAGTTATTGGAATTGTTTATAGGGATTATCAAATGTCAAAGCACTGCAGATGAAGGGGAACTTTATAGAACAAGCACAGGACCAATTGTTGGTCATTTCTACTTAAGCAGATATACCAGACAGGGGTGTCTTCACTTCCCTTTGTTATTTGCATTATACTTAGAATTTAGAACCAATGGCAAAGAAAATAAGGGACTCAGAAATATGGTGGTCAAGAAAAGCTGTCCCTATTTGCAGATGATATTATTTTATACCTGACAAAACCAGAAAGGGACATTACAGTGTTGTGGAACATTTTGAGATACTTTCAAACCTTCTTGCAATACAAAATTAATGAAGCTAAAAAAAAGAATACAACAGCAGTAAATTAAGTACCCATACACAAATTAGTTCAGCAATATCCATATTATGGGTACATTTCAAAATGAAGTATTTAGGAGTACAGAGTTAAAAAATTGGCAGCTAAGGATATGTGGGAAGAGACTAAACAAAAGATAATACAAAAACTGAGAAAATGGAAGCTCTGTTATACGGATATTGATAGTAAGATACAAGCAGTTAAAATGTTTTAAGTACCTTTAGTCTTATACATGGGTCAGACATATTTTTATCAAGCAAAGCAGAAGTTATGGACAGCAATTAATAAAGAGCTGAAAGATTTTATCTGGGACAGGAAGAGAGCAAGAGTCAAGTGGGATAAGCTTATTCTTCCAATAGAACAAGGAGGGCTGGGATTACCTAAATTGAAGGGGCATTTCAGAGCAACACAGTTAAGGCTCCTATACATAGCACAAGCATAAAATTATAATTCAAAATGGAAAGAGATGATGAAATGGAGGGAACTCAGGAAACAGAGAGAGACTGTGATTTTGGATGCAGACCTTTAAGGAGAATAGCAGTAATCATACAGAATATTATATTCAAAAAAACAGCAGAAAGTATTCTAAGAACTAAACCAACACAGGAATGGAGAAAGGAGATTCTGGCGATAGTGATGACTGCATTTAGGGGTACAGACAATAGGCAAGACAGGACTGGAATTTATTGGAGAAAACTAGGAAAGGAAGTAAGGTATTAGGAGCAAATAACTAGAGACGGAAAGGTAATAGAATGGGAAGACACAAAGAACTTATTTGGACTGCAGGTTAGAGACTGCCTTCTCTATCAAGAATTGATATCATAATATAGGCAAAGAGAAAGAAGTAGGGGGAGTTTTAAATGAAAGACCAGCACTGGTAGAGTTTCTAATAGAATCTAGAACAGAGGTTGCCATTAAGAAAGGAATAATTAGAATATATAAAATATTGCATGATAATTATAAGAATCAATTAGAGGAGGTTAGAAAGGATTGGAAAGAGATTGGATAAGCAATTCACAAAGAAACAATGGGGGGGAATATATGTATGCCTCCCAAATATGCAACAAAATCTAGATCTAGGATCTTTGTTTGGAACTGTTTACATTGGGTATTTTTATACTCCAAGTAGACTCCAAAGAATTTTTCCTTAGGTAGATAGCAAATGTTGGAGGTGTGATGGGGAAGAACGAGATAACTGGGAACATATTTTCCAGGAGTGTAATGAGTTGGCAGACTTTAAAGATTGCCTGCAGAGTGCTCTGTTGGAGATACTGGGTGAGCAAATTGGTGTAACTAGGGAAGTCATTTTTTCAGCTATGATACAGAATCGGAATTGCCTAGACAGAGTAAGGCCTTGCTGAGTCTAATTATGGTGGCTACCAAAAAGCAGTTACTAGAAAAATGGAAATCAAAGTCTAAACCAACTTTACTAGAAATAGCGAGGATAGTAACAGAGATAAAACAACTGGAAATGGGATCTTTAGTAAAGGGTAGGATCAAATTACATAGAAAAAAAGAGGAACTGTGGGATCAATACATGCAGAGGGGGAGGAACAAGGTTTAAAAGAAGGCAAGGTTTGAATGAGCTATGCAATGGTTGACTGATAATGACTGGATATACTATAAGTGATGTATAATGTTTGCAGCTGTAGTTGTGTCAGCATGGTTTGTAATGTATAATGCTTGCAACTGAAATTGTGTCAGTATGGTTTATTTTCATTTATATAAATGTAAGATTGTCTATGTCAAATGTGATAATTTAATAAAGATTTTTTTTGTTGAGAAAAGGAGCAATTGATTTGTGCTATAAATGAAAAATAATGGAGTATTTGGATAAGTACAGAAAGGTTATTGTTTAACAAGTTTATTTTGATAAACCCAGAGCACAAAACTGTTAGCACAATGACTTAGATGATAGAAAATAGAAAGGAATATTTTGCCAAGCTAAGGGAGCCTATGACTAGAAAAATAACCAGAGACCCTATAGAGATATTTTTAAAGATACTTCGGAAATTGTGTGAAAATCTGTATAGAGCAGATGAATGGAGGCTCCAAGAAAAGACACAAATGGAAACATTTATGAAAGACTTAAATGTGCCAAGGTTAGAGGAAGAAGAGGCTTATTAATTATATAAGATGGCAATGAATAAGATAAAAATGGTGATGCATAATCAATCAAAAAGGAAGTCTCTGGGAACAGATGGTAGTTTTGTTTAACAATATTTTAAAAAGAAGGATAGTACCAGCATCTTGGCAGTAAGCTGTGGTGCCTGGCCTACTCAAAGAGAGCAACGACCCTTTACATACAACTTGCCATAGACCAGTTTAAATTCTGAACCATGACTATAAAGGATTTATGTCTATACCAGCTAAAGGAATGGCTAAGGTGTTGCCAAAACTGATAAATATGAATCAATATGCTTTTTTTTTTTTTGGGGGGGGGCCTTTGATAAGCATCAACAGAATGATAATTCAGAGGGAAGCAGAGTGCAAGAAGTCCCCATTATTGTTGGTGGGTCTTGATGCAGAGAAGGCATTTGATAGAGTTATTTGGGATTTTATGAATAGGGCAATGGCAGCATTTGAGTTTCCTGAAAAAATAATGGAATTAATTAGGAAGATATATGCAAGGTCAGAGCCAAGAATCAAGATGGGAGGACTCTCTGGCACGCTGGGCTTGAATAAAGGAACCAGGCAGTGGTACCCTCTTTCTCTCTTATTATTTGCCTTATGCTTAGAGCCATTGGCAAAGAAAATAATAGACTCACAAATTCAAGGATATAACTGGTATGGTACTCAAGAAACATTAGCCTTATTTGCAGATGGTATTATTCTGTAACTGATAAATCAAGAAAATGATAATTCAGTGTTGAATATCTTAACAGTTTCAAGTTTTTTTTTCAGGATATAAAATAAACAAGGATAAAACAAAGGTTATATCAGTAAACTATGTTCCCACACATGAACTGGTTTAGCAATACTCATATTTATGGGGCATGATAAGATGAAGTATTTAGGGGTTTGAATTAAAACAAATTCTATTATGGCAGCTAAGGATGTGTGTGAAGACACGAAACAAAATACAAAAAGAGAAAGAAGTAGGAAGCTCTTGATGATGGATTGGCCCAAGCACTGAAAATGTTTCTAGTCCCCTTAGTATCGTACAAAAATCAGGCATATTTTTATCAACCAACAGAGAAATTGTGGACCATAATTAATAAAAGACTGAAGGAATTAATCTGGGAGGGAACAACAAGAGTTAAGTGGAGTTTCTCTCCACACAGCAAGGTGGTTTAGGATTACCAGATTTAAAGGGATATATATTAAAAAGAGAGAGAGTGCAAGCAGAAGACCACAAATCAAAGGGAAAGAAATGCTGTTGAAATGGGGAGGAGTTCATAAAAGAAAGAGAGAACAGAATTTTTAATGTAGGCATTTATGGTGAACAGTAACAACCATCCAGAATGTCATGCACAAAGTAGCAGAAATATTTTGAGAACTAAGCTAATAAGGGAATGGAAAAAAAAACTACCAATAGGGATGACTATAAGAGGCACAGAAAATAGGCAAGAGGGTTCTGAAAGTTATTGGAGAAAATTAGTAAAGGAACCACAGTATTAGGAGCAAATAACTCAGGAAGGAAAATCTTGAGTGGGATGAAGCCAAGTGGTGAATTATAGACTGCCTTCCTCACCAGGGACTGATAGAATACAGGAATAGAGAAAGGGATAAGATAGTGCTAAATGAAAGAGGCTGGTTGAGTTTATATGTGAATCTGGAATAGAAGTTGAGAGAAAAAGGGATTATTAGGGCATATAAAATGATTTTATACTTATGTATTAATCAGATGTTAGATGAGACTATGAAATCAGGATGGAAAGGCAATATACAAGGAAACTATGGGAGAATATGTGTATGGCTCCCAAGCATACATCAAAATCTAGAAGGTGCATCTTTGCATGGAAGTGTTTGCACAGGCATTTTATACCCCAAGAAGACTTCAGAGATTTCTGTACAAGTAGACAGCAATTGCTGGAGATGTAATGGGAAAATGAGAGGTGGTTGGGAGCATGTTTTTTGGGGGGAATGGTATAATGAGCTAATAATTATTTTAAATAAGGAAATGATTATTTTAAGCCAGAATAGAGAAACTGTATTGCTTAGTTAAAGTTAGGCCATACTAAGTTTAATGCTGTTAGCTGCCAAAACAGCAAATACTAGGAAATGAAAATCAGAATCAAAACCAGTTATAATACAATTGCTGAATGCACAAAATGAGATAAAACAACTGAATGTGGGATCTTTAGAAAATGGAAGGAGTAAACTACATAGAATTAAACATGGGAAATACATGCAGAATAATATTTAGGAAGAGTGATGCTTCATGGAAGGCAGGACTTGAGCAATCTACATAATATTAACCTGAACAATTACTAAGACAAAATCATATCTGTACAATGTTTACAAATGAAAAATTGTTGTAATGGTTTATTTATTTATTTATAATTTATATGTATTAATGTTACTATACTAGGCGTTTATGTGTGATGTTAATAAAGATGTTTAAAAATAAAACTTTGGCTACATTCTACAAGAGAAAATGGAGTCGCTTATTGTCCTTTCCACTCCTGGAATAATGGTCAAAAACCTTTTTTGTTTGCTCTCCCTGCCCACAGCTGACCATCAACTGCCCTCAGCTCCTCTCCCCATTCACTGGGTAAACAGGACCCATTTTAGCCCTCCAGGCTCAAGATGACCCACATCTGAGGCAGGTGAGGTAATTGAGGACATTGGTGCAGTGTCGTATTGCTCCCTGGGAGTGTGCCCTATCCACTCCCACCCTATGGTAGCCTTACAAGCTCTGCAGTTGCTGCCTACTGGAGATTTATGCACACTTACACACATGAGCAACTTCCTGATCAACTGGTATATCACTTGCATAGCAGAGCTTACCCTCCTCTTAATGCTACTATTGCAAAGAGCCTAGGCAGACCCCACCCCCACCCCCACCATGAGGGGCAAGCTGGCTTCAGCCTCTTACTATAATCCTTCCTGTCTAATTAATGATAACACAATTCTTTACCATCCTAGGACAAATGACATTTATTTTAATGGTGCCCTTAGCCAAATAACACACAATGAAAATATTGTGGTTCCTCAGGAACTTGTGGGTGGGACCAGCAGCTCCATTCCCTGGAAGTTACCATCTCAGTGTTACCTTGTAACAAAATTAATGCTGCAGGTAAAGCAAATGTAAATAAATGAGGAGGCACCATATCCCTATCTCAGGGCGCTAATACATTACACCTCAAAGTGCAGAGTACCTGGAGCCCCAGGGAACAAGGAATATCCATACATATCAAGGAAAAGATGGAAATCATCCATGCCTTGAAGGCTTCCAAAGATGTCTGGCCACTAGGGAATCTAAACGTAATCATAGACAGTGCTACTGTGATTTGGTACATATACAAGGGGCACCACATTTTTATCAGCTTTTCAGGTAGGTGTTGGCCATGCAAGCCTGGAATGAGGTCTTGCATTCCAACGCATCCATGACAGCCACCCATATACAACTTGGAGAGGGGAAGATGCAATGGAAGATCAATTAAGCAGGACCTCTGATGGTCCAAAAATGAATGCTGCACAAGAGACTTTCCTAGATTTGACAGAAAGATGTGATTGTCAGAGAGACATCTGTGCCTAACAGACTAACAGACCAACAGGCATAGAAATTCTGCTCTAGAGCACTTCACCAGCTGACTTGAGTAGAGGATGCCTTCTCAATGAACTGGGTGGGTCTATTTCTGTATGCTTTCCCTCTGATACCCTTAATCCTGAGTGATACAGAACAAGAAGGAGTGGCCACAATTAATTTTCATAGTCCAGTTTAGCCAAGATAGCACTAGTTCTTTCACATCACTCAGGTAGCATGGGAGAAACTGCATCTACTGCCTCGCCATCTGTTTCTCCTGACAGTGTGGAGGACAACATTAAACATTGCACCAATAGATTCAAGTTGTGCTTGAATATGGACAGGGATGAACTTTGTTTTACATGGGTGGAGAGTCTGTTCCAGAGCAGTGGTATCCTCTGTGAAATATATCCAAAATAAATTAAACCTGTGCTACAATAAAATAGAAAAATTTGCCACTAACTCATCAAACAGAAATCATTACTACTTAGTCCTAAAACAGCTTGATTGGATTGCATTACACAAGCAAATTGCTTACACACAACTGCTCCTAGTCCACAAATTAATATACAAACCAAAGAAAGCAGTGCCCTACTAGACTTATTGCACACATATACCCCTGCTATGCCATTTTGATCTGGAAACTATGTTCTTCACTACCTACAAACCACACTTGTCAGCAGGAACCTCTCTCTCTATTCCAGCCATGTACCCCACTCCTGGAACTCTGTCCCCTCATCCCTTAAATATACTAGCAACCTTTCCAGTTTCAAGACCATTCTAAAAAATATCTATCTGATGCCTGGAACTGTACATGCACAACCTCCAAAACAGATGCCTGAGCACCTACTCATTCTAACTATGCCTTTCTCACTCTACATTCACTAACATCTCCATATCATAGCAGGCAGTAATGGCCTAACCTCAAAAGAAGTTCTCACTTTAATGATACTATACTATTAATATATGCTATTCTTCCTCTTCAGCCAACACTTACTACTATTTATTTTTCTCTCGTGTCCTTCCATAGCATTCTTATCTTTCTAATAATAATCAACGCTCTCTTCATATCCTTAATTTTCCCTCCTGCTCATTACTCATCCTCATCTCATTCTATTCTCTGCCTATTTTGGCAGCAGAATCCACTTTTTATTTTTCACCATCATATATTATTCTGCACTGTGCATTGCTACCTGCAGTACATATTGTATATTCTTAATATTTCTCTAAATGCATTTCAATCCGTTTGTGTTTTTATCTGTTGTGGGGATTTTATCCCCTTCTATCTACTGTAAAATGGTCTGTGTTTTTGTGGAGCCTTTCTCCCCATCTCATTGTAAAATATTTAATCTATTGCAGAGCTTCCTATATAATCACCCAGCTACTGTTTAAATGTTTTTGAATTTGCTGTGGAGCTTTTCTCCCCTGGCCTCCACTGAAAAAGGGCCATTGGCTCAGTCAGACTTTTCCAGTTATCAAAGGACAAGTAAAAATTAAAATAAAATAAAATAAATAGAAAAATATATCTTTCCCTGCAAACCATTCTGCTGATGTTACAGAAGAGGTTTTGATCCCTGGAAAAGGTATTTCTGATGACATTTGACTTGCTGATGATCAGTATTGGGTCGAAGGTCACCTCTTAGCAGTCTGTAAGATACTGAGTATATTGACAGGGTTTTAAGTCAGTCCATGTAGGACATATTGTTTAGGCCTTATGTATCCTTTTAGTAAAGTAGCTCTGTGGGCATTCCAGTTGTTGCATTGCCTGGATAGATGCATACCAAAGTGGGCATTATACCCAATGATTGGACTAATGAGGGCTGAGTAAAGGGGTACAATGACTTCTGTAGATCTAGATGCAATCCCTTTGTTTATTACCTGATGAATATAGGACTTCCTTATGATAGTTGACACATGGTTGAAAGTTAGTTCACTGTCCACCTAAGTTCCCAAATACTGAATTGGATCAACTCTTAGGGGTGCATTATCAAGCTCAAAGTTTCTCAGAAAAGATAACTTCCCAATGGATATGATGCTGCATTTTTTGGCATTTAGTTTTAATCCATGATTTTGCCACTAGTTATTTGTCTATGACAAACCTTCCTGTAAGATGGCCAAGTCATTTAGGGATTCAATGACTGCTCCCAGTTTGCAGTCATCTGCAAACCTAATCAGCCACAGCCCTTTGATATTGACTTTTAGAGAAGTAGATGACAAACAGGAGAGGTCTCACTCAACACCAAACCCTGGGGGACACCATTGTGATGGTGACTGATCTTTTTATACAGGTAAATTCCCCTGTTTTGATCTCCTGCATCCTATCTGTGAGCCTGTTGGCAATCCAATGAGTGACTTAGGAGTTTATTCCCAGTTTATTT
Organism: Protopterus annectens; assembly: GCF_019279795.1. Lineage (NCBI taxonomy): Eukaryota > Metazoa > Chordata > Ceratodontiformes > Protopteridae > Protopterus > Protopterus annectens. Next base: position 454,796,234 of record NC_056725.1, on the reverse strand, counting down.
AGCCTTTATACTATGCTTCAGTGAGGAACAGTCAAAAGCTTTGGCAAGGATGAGGTATGCAGTGAAAACTGTTTTACATTTATCCATTGCTTTGGTGACATTTTCAAAGCAGTTCATCAGGTTGAATAAGCATAACCTGCCCTTGATGTGTCCAAACTAAGACTGCTCCAGTGTTTGGAATACCCTGATGTCCTTATTGATTAGTTCCATAAGTCTCTTCATAGCTTTGCTTGCAAAGTTGGTCAGACTTATGGGTCTGTGATTGCCTGGGTCTATGGAAGGTTCTCCCCTTATGTAGGGGAATGACTGTAACTGTTCAACATTTGCTTGGTAGAAAACCTGTATGGAGGCTGAGGGTGAATATTATTTTTGTGGGGTGGCTAAATTGTGCTTCAGCTATTTAAGACATATCCAGGGATATTATCAGGACCCATCAATCCAGTACTTTTAGCTTTTTGTCACACTTTTAGGACTTGATCTTGTATGACAACTTGAATCAAATCTGTTTCGGGTATGTCTTTTGGGCTAGATTGAAGGCAGAGAGTAATAAAGTTTGACCTGAATTTATTGGCCAGTAGGTTTGCTATATCTCCAGCCTTACTACAGGAAACATTGTTCACAATCAGCTCAACACATTGCTGTGTTGTGCTTCTGATATTACAAACATAATTAAAAAAGGCCCTGTGATTGTCTTTGACTTGGGTGGCTATTTTAGCTTTAGACTTGTTTTTAGTGGATTTTATTAAGCTCCTGAGTTTGTTTATTTCGATGATGAGGGCTCTATAATTATGGGAATTATTCTTCTTACTTTTGGTCAAAATTATCTTCCTTTTATTGTAATGCTTGTTGATATTATGGGTCCACAATGGGGATTTGTTTCTGGAGTTTGGCCTGTGCCTGTTCTTACAGGGTACAGCTGCATCTATGCATATGTTTACATTCTGGTATAGTGTGGTGATGTACATTTTCATGTATATAGCAGAGTTAACAGGGTTTGTTGGGGAATTGCCACTGTATCAGTTAAGAGTAAGTAGTCTGTCTTAGAGAAATTTCTAGGGGTACCTTGGGTGGAAGGGGGGGGGTCTCTGGTTTCAGTTTTATTTTGAAGGAGATGGCATTATGGTAAGCCCTAACAAGTGATGAAGATATGTAAGGTGACAAGATGCACCCACATTAGTAAGGACAAAATCCAAGATGTTCCCACAGTGGGTACTCTGACTAGCTGTTCCAGCACATTTGTATTGACAAAGTACAGGAATCTCTGTGCTTGTGCACTAGTAGGAGTATAGATTTCCTACTCTATAGTTGGATAGTTTAGGTCATCTAGAAATGGTATTGGGTTTAGCACTGAATGATTTCATTTTTTGAAGATAGATGGTGTGGCTTTCTTGAGTCATAGAGGGAATTCTATAGCTAGCTAATGGTAGGAGATTTTTTGGATGGTTATTTGGACATAAAATGGTTATTGTGCATCATGATGCTTTACCAGCCCTGATGTCAATCTCTTCTGAATGAAGACTGAGACATGTCCAGCTTTTTTCCTCTTCTGCACAGTTTGTTTGCGTCTTTCGGCTTTTCCCGGTTAGGGGTCGCCACAGCGGAACTCCGGTCCGCTAATGATTGGTAGTTGATTTTTACGTGCCGAGTTACCAGCCCTGATGCACAACCTTCAACAAAGGTACACCCATTCATGCATATCTCCACGCAGAAGACGCTGTAGCTGAGAATCGAACCGCACAGCGCCTTACTGTGAGGTGACAATGCTACCGCAGCACCACCACCGCGGGTTAATAGCTGGTCTAAATGTGTGGAAGGCATTATAGCCTTGCACAGCTAGAGAGATCTCCAAAATTTTAAATCATGTCTTGGCCACAACACATATGTCTTCATTGTCCAGGGTAAGGAGGGCTTGTAGGGAGTGGAGTTTCATGTTTAGGCTCCTAGCATTAATCAGTACTACCTTCATATTTCGCTTTGCTTGCATTGTTATGCTGGTAGGTTTATTAGGTTGGCATTGTCTGAAAAAGCACTGTGTGGTGGACAGTCTCTTTGCCAATAATTAAAACCTAGAAAAAAAAACAGATCCAGGCCATTCCTAGTGAAGTAACATAGTCTGTAAATCATATCCTGTTAGGCTGACAATACTGGATCCCTTCGAATGACACCAAAAGTCAAGCCAATTTTTGAAAACAATAATTTTTTCCTCATCTTGTGGCATCATCCTTGGAGAAAGTAGAATGCTGCTCAATGCTAGGCTTATTCCTGCCTCGGACATACAGTGTGACAGCTCCATCATGTCTCTCTTCATACAGACTAGAGAGGTACATCTCAAGCTATTGACACCCACGTGTACTATGACAGAGTCATACTGGTAAGAGAGTGTGTGTGTGTGTGTGTGTGTGTGTGTGTGTGAGATCTGACAGATCCTGTTACCCTACAGGCAACTAGCTCACTTTTTCCTTGTCCTCTCTGGTAAGAGGTACATCTGTATATCTTACAATGGATTTGCCTATAACTAGAATGTTTGAGTGGGTAGATGCCTGCTTTACAGGTTGAGCACCTCAAAATGTGGGACTCTTTGTGCTATGTGAAGAGGTAGGCTTAAATTAATGAGTGAGCTTTGTTGCATTCTTGAGGTCTTTGAGGTTTAGGCAAGTTAATCTTTAGAATTCAGGCATATGATGGATTATTTGTATTGTAATGGCCTTACTGAGGTGTGGTGTATAGGTTCATAGGTTGGTACTAGGCTATCGGCCCTAGGGCCTATACAAGCCTAGCCATAACAATTCCCTGGCTATTTCTTCCCACACTATTTACTTCCCTGGACCCCTGTCTAGCAGGGCAACTGACGTGATCCCTGGGGTGAATTTCCTTTCTCCCATCCAGTCATCAAGGTTCCTTTTGAGGAGGGCCAAAGAGGTGATCTGTTTGACATGTATGGGCAGTCTGTTCCAGAGTCTCTGGGTCAGGAACCTATCCCTCCAGCATGTTTTGTTTATTGTGATGACAAGGTTTAGATCCCTGGAGCATGTGGCTCTGAGGGATTGGGATTTCTTTAAGTGTAGCATGTCCAACAGCTCTGGGTTTGACATGGTCTTGTATGTTAAGCAGAGATCACCTCTGAGTAGACGATATGCGACAGAGTATATCTGGAGTTTTTTAAGGAGGTCAGCGTAGGACATCTGCTTTAGACCTGTGATTCTTTTAGTGAGGTATTTCTGCGGCCTTTCCAGTTGTTGCAGATGTCTTGAGAGGTACTTACTAAATGGGGCGTTGTACTCTATAATGGGTCTAATGAGGGATGAGTACAGTGGGACAATGACCTCCTTTTTTCTGGATGAAAAGCCCCTAGTGATGAGGTGTGCCACATAGAAGGATTTCCTGACTGTTGTGGTGATGTGGTTATTGAAGGTGAGACCACTGTCTACCTGTGTCCCTAAGTCTCTTATCACACTTTCGGTGTTTAGTGTACTGCCACCTATGTGGTAATTCACGGGTACATATTTTTTTCCCAAAGGGGATAACTGTACATTTCTTGGCATTGAGCTTGAGCCCATGGCTTTGGCACCAAGCATCTGTTTCTGTAGTACTGACTATTTTGGTGTCTGAGTTTACTGTGTGTGAAATTTTAGCCTCCAGGGACATTATATATTTACACCTCTCACACGCTGTTATGCTGTTTGTGTAATAGCTGATCATCAGACAGCATGCGACAATTCTTACACTGTCTCAAGATACCAATCTCTAGTCAGGCTGGCTACAAAAGTTCTGGGGAAGTGCTATTCCATGGTTTCAACATTAATGACTTGGGGCCAGGGGAGACAATAACTGCTTGGTGTTTATTTTGTTTAAGATAATGGCTGGGTGGACTTACTACTAAGGCATGGGAAAATGCCTAATTATCTGTTCTAGTCTATACTGCAGCTCAAGGTGTGTTTATTTGCACTTGGTGTGGATTGCTTATGCCTCAAAACTGGATTTCAAAGATTGTATTGACTGTAGGGCTTTCATAGGAATAAAGCTCTTACTCTGCTCAGACAACCCACTAGGAAGTGATTCTAATGGTGGCAGTCCACTGAGGGCAGGTCAGCTTTTTTTTTTCTTCCCTTTTTGATGAAAAGCTCATTTCTCACAGCTCAGAGCTTTTCACGTTTTTCTGAGTCCTGAATACAAAATCCTAGGTTGTCTCACTTTTGTGAAGGTCATAGCACACGAGCCAGAGAAAGACTCAATCAAATGAAGCCAATATTGGAGCTCTGTGACTTCAGAGCCTGCAGCAAATCAAAGTTTTCTTAGTTATGACTCTGAGATACAGGTCAATGACCCCACATAGGTTAGAACTTCATTAACTTTATCTTTTACAGTGGGGGCAGGGAAAACCTGTAATTAGGGTACAAACAGTTGAAAGCAGCAGAGAGAGCAGTGTTTAATGCATCAGTGGTGCTGCGAGGACTGTGACAATGCAGCAGACACAAGAATGGGGGGAAACAGCAGCAAATAAAACCTTTAAGCAGGCAACTGATAAACAAAATATAAGACACTACCGGCAAAGCTAGAATGTAAACAACTGTAGAAGCACAAGTCACGCAGCAAAAATTACAAAAGTGACACAATTACAGTCTAAGGCAGCAGACATTTAAGCAATAACCAATGAAGTGTTGTGGTATATTGAAGATTTTACCCACGGTTGGTGTGGTTTAATCATGAGGGCGAAGCCCGAGTGATTAAACAAAGGCAACCGTGGGTAAATCTTCAATATACCACAACCACGGAGTCGGTTACTGCTATTATACAATGACATTATTTAAGGAAAAAAAAAACGTACTTTTCTTAAATAATGTCTTTGTATAACGGCAGATTACTGTTCTTCCACCAGTTGTGGTATACTGCTTCTTTGTTGTGATGTACTGCGCATGTGTATGGGGCTATCGTTACCATGCATACCCAGTACATCAATGCTTTGAAACAGAAGCAACAGAGAAAAGAAAGTTTCCGTTGCTCCATTTTCTCTCTCTCTTTTTTTTTTAATTGTTAAAAAAAAGGTTTTGGGGCACTTTATATCAATGGAAAAAAGTCCGGGCGACTCAACCTTTTTCCGTTGGTGTATTGTAGGATTTACAATGGGCATGAATCAGCGTGCACATTTTAGAATATTACTAGAGAGTCATTGTATAATTACCAATAACACTACTCCCTCCCATGACCAACTGGGCAGGAATTGACTTGGAAACACCCCTTAGCTCAAGGATATAAACACAGCTTGTCTCTGTATACACAGTCAACTAAGCATCGCTCATCTGATAATACGTGTTTTTATCACACCATTCTGAGCATTAAAATTTCTTTTATCGCAGTTGAACCACCCAAAGAAAAATCCCTGAATCTTCCAGGGAAACATTAAGAAGGACCTCCAGAGGAACATAACACTACTTATGGAAAATGCAATAATAAATGCTTAAACAAGGTTCAAATCTTGCAGTAGCTCACAATTTTCCCACAATTGTGAATGAAACTACGAGACAAAGGCCCCAGATGGATTTCAAATGCAAGCAGTTAACTTTTACAAGTAATTTTACTTATTCAGATAGAAGTGAAGTATAATGTATAAACAATGCTCAGATTTGTAGTAATGCCCACTGCGGGTATAAAGCTAACCCCTCTACCAAGCTGTACAACTGCCTGTTCTCTTCAGTCAGGAATCCCACTCGGCTTTCCTGAAAACATTGGAGAACATGAAGATCTCTCCGAACACCATTATATTGGGTGACTTCAACTACCCAAACATTGACTGGGAGCACTACTCAAGCCCCAGCACCTTAGCCCAAAGGTTCCTGGAAATTATAAACTCAAATGCTATGGAACAACTAGTCACCATTCCCACAAGAGGGGACAACATACTAGACCTGATCATTACCAACATGGGGACTCTATGCTCCACATCAGAAGTATATCCCTCATTGGTAAGATCAGACCATAAATTAATTTCACTGGATGTCCACATCCCAACCCCACCCCCAGCCCAGAAAACCACAGTGAAAAACTTCTCAAAAGCAAACTTCTCACTTCTCAAAACTGAAGTGGAATCCTTCAAGGCCCCAGGGCCAGTGGAAACTACAGCCCAAACTGCAGAATCCTATATAAACGCATTCTACGGACATCTCCAGGAATGCATGGATCGTGCTATCCCAAACAAAACCAAGACCCAATCATCCAAAGGCAGGTGTCCAGTCTGGTGGACCCCTGCCATAAATGAACTGTACAACAGAAGGAGGAAGCTACTACATGATAGAGCAAAATCCCTAATAGGGATGGCATCTCTGATCAGTACTAGCAAAAAAGATCCCTCATAAAATCCTCCAAGGCCAGCTTCGAGAGAAAAATTGCACAGGACACCAAAGACAATCATAAGGCTTTTTTCAGTTATGTTAGAAACCTGGGATGCAACTCCCAGACTTGTTCTGAGTTGATTCTAAACGACAAAAAATACACTAAACCCACATACATTGCCAATATCCTGGCAGACAGGTTCAGTGCAAACTTCTCCACCCCCCCCCCCCCACAAAAGAGCAAGTATCTATCCCAGCAGAGGGCTGCCTCCCAAACATCTCTGATGCTCAGGTGAAGGCTGCCCTCTCCAAAGCAAAAAACACTGCTTCCATGGGACCAGATGGCATCCCAGGTTGCATCACACATGAACTCCAAGAGGAACTAATCCCTCAAATAAAACAGCTATACAATCTCAGCCTCACTACAGGATATGTGCCCACAGAATGGTGTACAGCAACAGTGGTCCCACTCCACAAAGGTGGAGCCTCTACGGACCCTGGAAACTATCGCCCCATAAGTCTGACTAGCTTAGTCTGCAAGGCTATGGAGAGGATCATCATGGAGCTCATAAACAAAGACATTGGGGACCTACAGACACTAGATCCTACCCAGTTCTGCCTTTTGAACCTGGTTGACTTCTTTGAAACAGTCACCAAAGCCATAGATGAAGGGAAGGTAGTCCACACAGCCTATCTGGACCTTGCAAAGGCATTTGACACAATACCCCACTCGGGCATCATAGATAAGCTATCCACCTTAAATATAAACCCCTATGTCACAAGATGGGTCGCAAAATGGCTCAAAGACAGAACCCACAGATTGAGAGTTGCTGGAGCCATGTCCGACTCGAAACTGGTCACAAGTGGCATCCCACAGGGTTCTGTCCTGGGACCACTCTTGTTCGGTATATACTTTTCCGAGGTACAGGTAAACGTGGGAGGACTATGGCTCACCAAGTTCACAGACGACTGCAAACTGGGCGCCATAATCAACTCTCCAGCTGACACAAACATCCTTCATAAAGGCCTCACAGAGACAGATAACTGGTGCCAGCACCATGGTTTAAAGCTAAATGCCAAAAAATGTATAGTCATACCCTTTGGCAAAAACAATGTGCCCACAAATGACCACATAGGCAGAAACCCCATTAAGTACAGAGAAAGTTATTAGGGACCTGGGGGCCCAAGTTGATAGCAATCTCTCCTTTGAAAACCACATTGCCAAAGTGGTTAGAAAGACCTTCTACATAGCCCACCTCATCACGAAGGGTTTCACATCTAGAGCAAGAGAGGTAATCGTGCCCCTTTATTCATCCCTCATCAGGCCCATCATAGAATACGATGCCCCTTTTGGGATGTACCTTACCCGACACCTGCAGCAATTAGAAAGACCCCAAAAGTATCTCACCAAGAGGATCAAGGGTCTCAAACAGATGCCATATGCTGCTCAGTTAAAAAAAACTCCAGCTCTATTCAGTTGCATACCGCCTACTTCGAGGCGATCTATGCCTGACATACAAAGCTATGTCAAATCCAGAATTAATGGACATGCTCCACCTCAGTAAATCTAAATCCCTTAGAGCCACACGCTCGAGGGACTTGAACCTCAGCACAGAAATAAATAGAACTTGCTGGAGGGACAGGTTCATAACCCAAACGCTCCCTTCACTCTGGAATAGAATTCCAGTTCATGTGAGGCAGAGCACCTCACTGAATCTCTTCAAGAAGAATCTCGATAGGTGGATGGGGGATCGTAGGTTTGTGCCAGGGATTACTCCCGTGTCACTATTAGACAGAGGCACAGTAAACTAAACCATAAAAAGGGCACAGTATACTCAAATCAAGGGGTGGCGTAAGCCATACAGAATTGGGCTAGGCTTATAATTGCCCCAGGGCAGATAGCCTAGTATGAACCTATGAACCTATATGTCTCAGAAAGAGAGAGAGAGAAAGAACATGTTATTTCATTAATGGAGAACTCCACTCAAAAGTCAAGTTTTTCTTTCCAAAAAGTGATTTTCCTTCCCTGTAATCCAACACTAAACACTTCATATACAGAAAAAAACATCATTTAATAATTATGTTTGCCTTTCTTTCCTGCATTTGCCTCGTGTGTTACATCACAAAAGGCTACAAAGAGTGGCACAATGATTAAATTAGGTCACTTATCCCAACTACAGCAATGAATTAAATGTGCCTTATCAGTTACAGATTACCAGCATCACACCACAGATAGTGTAACCTGGAGTCTTTACAAAGGCGGGGCTTTCAAGGTTAGTTTTTGGATGCAAATGCCTTTTCTTTTAATAAAACTCAGTGTCACAAATAAAGAAAGTAGGTATGTTCATCTAACACTTCTGTCAGTATTTGATTTTGCATTTTTCTCCGCTATAGTTTCTGTTTCTTCTAGTGTTTTGAATTATTTGTATTGTATACATTGTTTCGTTCAGACAAGTCAGTGAGGTGGGGAAAGAAGAGTAACATCAAAGGCTGTAATTCTAGCTGCAATATTTAAAACTGTGAATCTTTCCAGCTTCATTTTTTTACTGTGTGACCTTGAACAAATCACTTAACCAGGCAGTGCTTTGCAGCAATTGGGAATTTGGGCAAGATTTACTAATGGTCTCATGGACTGCATGCACAAAAACTTTGTATGAGCCTTTGTTCTTATCCTTTTAGTCCCTTTTTCAGTACGTACCACAACTACCATAGTACTGTTTCTATGTTATGCTTTTTCAGTCTGTTATTAACTATGGTGACTGTGGTTTTCAGTAAGTGTTCAAAGAAATTCATAGCTTTTCACTGCATGTTAATCTTTTCTGTAATGTTTTCCAAGTCATAATTGCAGTGGTGATGTGAAGCCGTGGTGGTGCAACGGTAGCATTGTCGCCTCACAGTAAGAAGTTCTCCCATTGGATTCTAGGCTGGAGCGCCTTCTGTGTGGAGTCTGGATGTCCTCCCTGTGGTCAAGTGGCGTTTGAAAGACATGCGTGAATGGGTGTGCCTTCGTTAAAGGATGGGCATCGAGCTGGCAACTCAAAACTCTACTGCCAATCATCAGTGGACCAGAGTTCTGCTGTGGTGACCCCTAACCAGGAAAAGCCGAAAGAAGAATGCAACACAAACCATCTCTGACCAAGTCACACCTGTTAATCACAGGGGTTAGATTTCTCACATTTGGAACACTGAACTACAGTTGTTACCTTAAAAAGAACAATTAACTCAGCTACGTTTTCAATAATTCATTCAAACATTCCATAAAATGTTGTATCAGGCATGACCACTAATAAAAATGAAAGTACTTAAAATGTGAAGTGATGCTGACAGCGAAAAGTATGCAATCACAGCAATGTTGTAGACTGATGAGAGAAATCCACAAGAAATGATCCCCTCATCATAAGGATTTCTTTCTGTCCCTCCAACATGACAACAGGAAGGCGAAGGCATTGGCTATAAAACAAAATAATAGCTATAGCAGCCTCCTTCAGCTGATCGATTCTCTGCTAGAGTGTGGGGAGGGCCTTCTGTGTGGAGTCTGCATGTCCTCCCGCAGTTGGATGGGCATTCGAAAGACATGTGTAAATGGGCGTGCCTTCGTAGAAGGTTGAACTGGCACCTCAGCATTTGTGAAAATCTACTGCCAATCATTAGCGGACCAGAGTTCCGCTGTGGCGACCCCTAACCGGGAAAAGCTGAAAGCAGAAAAAAAACAACAAATTAGAAAATACTTTGATACAGATACATTAGCAATGCAGAAAAGTTCAAGATTAGCTGAAAAACATACTTTTTTTTTGTTTTCAGTTTTTGTCTGCGGTTCTCTTTTAAATGCTCAGAGATAACAGAGGTATGAGCTGGATAGAACTTAAGTCATTAGAAAAGCAAATGTTTCTACATAAAGCATTTTTCACACCTCACAAAATACAGTTGATCTTCAAAAAATACTTGTTAGACATGTGGATTAGATATTATTGCTGATTGGCAACATGTTTTATGAGTGTAACATAATCAAACCTTTTTGGAACAATGTTAATTTTTTACAGTCTCTATTCAGTGATGGATTTAACTTAAACAAATCATTAATTCTTTTTATTGCACCAGTGCCTGCTTGTGTTAAAAAAGTTGATCACATTCTTCTTCGGACAATTCTTGCAATGGCAAGAAAAGTGATAACAAAAAATTCGAAAAGCAACTAATACATCGCCTATGAAAGAATTCTTTAACATTGCAACTGAAACTTGTCATATGAAAAATGTAACCATCAAACCAAAAAAAATGGACATCTTGTACATTGTTTGTTTTGTTCTTTATGGATAGTTGTTGATAATTGTTTTTTGTGCAAATGCAATATCTATATAATCATTTATGTAATAGTTGTTACTTAATTGAAATTAATAAAAATAATTATTAAAAAAAGAGGAAAAAAAAGAAAAGTAAAAGAATTATTTGCCTCCTTTGCCGAGTACAAGCAGGTCTAGTTGAAATCAAGAGGGATTTGCCTTATGCAGAATGTCCAAATTTAAAAAAAAAATGGTAAAATAAACCACAAAACAGCATACTATGTAAACTTGAAAATAATAAAAACACTGCACCAAAAGTCCCTGCCAAACATTTATTCACCACAGTTTTAACGCTTCCATTCCAAAACACATGAACTTCATCAGAAACTGTAACAGAGTAACTCCATTCCTTTTTAAAAACTCAGAAAGAGGCATCATTCTTGGACTAGCAATATTTAAAGAAACACACACTCTTAAATACACACTTAAAAATAGCTCTAGATAGAAGTACACATAAAAATACTTGCATAAAATGTGTTGCATAAAAATAAATATATGTCAATAAATATTCCTTCAAATAGGTTCATAGGTTCATACTAGGCTATCTGCCCTAAGGCATTTATAAGCCTAGCCCAAAGTTTTGTGGCTTACGCCACCCCTTATGTTAAAAAAATACTGTGCCCATTAGTTTGTTGTGCCTCTGTCCAGCAGTGACACAGAGATGATTCCCGGGGTAAACCTATGATCTCCCATCCACCGGTCAAGATTTCTCTTGAACAGAGCCAGCGAGGTGCTCTGCCTCACATGAACCGGGATTTTATTCCACAGCATAGGGAGTCTCTGGGTGACAAATCTATCCCTCCAGCATGTCCTATTTATATCCGTGCTAAGGTTTAAGTCGCTTGCTCTAGTGGATCTGGTAGATTTGGATTTTTTGAGGTGGAGCATGTCCATTAATTCGGGTTGGACATGGCCTTGTATGTCAGGCACAAGTCACCTCTGAGCAGGCGGTATGCGACTGAATAGAGCTGGAGTTTCTTCAGTCTGGCAGCATATGACAGATTTTGGAGTCCCTTTATCCTTTTGGTGAGGAACTTTTGGGGTCTCTCCAATTGCTGCAGGTGTTTGGTGAGATACATCCCGAATGGGGCATTGTACTCGATCATTGGTCTGATAAGTGAAGAGTACAGGGGAACAATGACCTCACTTGATCTGGATGTGAATCCCTTCATGATCAGGTGGGCAATGTAGAAGGTCTTTCTAACCACTTTAGCAATGTGAGTGTCAAAAGAAAGGCCACTGTCAACCTGGGTCCCCAGGTCCCTGATAACCTCTTCTGTGCTTAATGGATTGCCACCTATATGGTAGCTTGGGGTTACCTTGTTTTTCCCAAAGGGTATGACTATACATATTTTGGCATTTAACTTCAGGCCATGGCTCTGGCACCAGCTATCAGTTTCCGTGAGACCCCTCTGAAGGATATCTGTGTCCGATGTACTTTCCACTATGGCAGCCAGTTTGCAGTCATCTGCAAACTTTGTCAGCCATAGTCCTCCTATGTTTGCCTGTACTTCTGAGAAGTAGATGCCGAACAACAGGGGGCCAAGGACTGAGCCCTGTGGGACACCACTTGTGACCGGCTTGGAGTCTGACATGGTGCCAGCAACTCTAACCCTGTGGGTTCTGTCCTTTAGCCAGTTTGCAACCCATCTTGTGACATATGGGTTTACATTTAAGCTGGTAAGTTTCTCTATAATACCCGAGTGGGGTATTGTGTCGAAAGCTTTGCAAGGTCAAGGTAGGCTGTATGGACTGCCTTTCCCTCATCAATGGCCTTGGTGACTGTTTCGAAGAAGTCGACCAAGTTCAAAAGGCATGATCTGCCCTTGACAAAGCCAAACTGGGTCGGGTCCAATGTCTGCAAGTCCCCTATGTCTTTGTTTATGAGTTCCATTATGATCCTCTCCATAGCTTTGCAGACCAGGCTTGTTAAGCTTATGGGGCGGTAATTACCAGGGTCCGTAGAGGCACCGCCTTTGTGGAGTGGGACCACAGTTGCCGTACGCCACTCCTTGGGCATGTATCCTGTGGTAAGGCTAAGATTAAACAGCTTCCTTATATGCGGGTTTAATTCCTCGTTGAGTTCATGTAGCACACAGCCGGGGACACCATCCGGTCCCATTGATGCTGTGTTTTTAGCTTTAGAGAGAGCAGCTTTCACTTGCACATTTGAGATGTCTGGGAGGCTACACTCCGCTGGGATAGTTATCTCTCCTTTTGGGGGGGGGGGGTGAAGTTTGCACTGAATCTGTCTGCCAGTATGTTGGCAATGTCTGTGGGTTCAGTGATTTTTGTATCATTTTGGACTAATTCTGCGCATATCTGGGAGTTTCCACCCAGGTTTCTAACATAGCTGAAGAAGGCCTTATGATTGTCTTTTGAATCTATTGCAATTTTTCTCTCAAAGTTGGCCTTGGATGATTTTATGAGTGCTCGTATTTTTTTACTAATAATGATCAAGGGTGTCTTCTCTTTTATGGATTTTGCTCTATCATATAACAGCTTTCTCCTCTTATTGTAAAGTTTGTTTATGGCTGGGGTCCACCAGACTGGACGTTTGCCCTTGGTGGAAAGAGTCTTGATTTTATTAGGGATTGCCTGATCCATGCAGTCCTGGAGGTGTTAAGAAGGCATTTGTAAGGGCTTCCGCAGCTTGGGTTGTGGTTTCCACTGGCTCGGGGGCCTTGAAGGATACCACACCAGTCTTGAGTAGTGTGAAGTTTGCTTTAGAGAAGTTCTTCACTGTGGTCTTTTTTGTTTGGGGTGGGGGCGGGATGTGGATTTCCAGTGAGATAAGTTTGTGATCTGATCTCACCAATGAGGGATATACTTCCGGTATGGAGCATTTTGTCCCCATGTTTGTGATGATGAGAACTAGTATATTTTCTCCTCTTGTGGGAACGGTGGCTAGTTGTTCAATGGCATTTGAATTTATGAACTCCAGGAACCTTTGGGCTAGAAAGTTGGGGCTTGAGTAATGTTCCCAGTCTATATTCGGGTAGTTGAAGTCACCCAATATAATGGTGTTTGGAGATACATTTATACCCTCCAGTGTCTTCAGGAAGGCTGTGTGGGGTTCCTGAGTTTGAGAGGGTGGCCTGTAGCATGCTACAAATTGTAGAGCAGTTTTGCCTATGGTTAATTGCACCTGGATGGTTTCCGATGCTTCGTGCGTTGCCACCAACCTGGAGGTGTGGGTATCCTTGATGTATATAGATACACCCCCTCCTTTTGTGGTGTGTTCTGGGTTTTGGGGCCGGAATGCATGATATGAGGTAAAACCTGATAGTGCCGGGGTGCTCTCAGGAGCCTTGAACCAGGTTTCAGTCACAGCACAGACAGCGATGTTCTCCATACTGAGAAGGGCCTTGAGTGCGTGCATTTTGAGATTTAGACTTCTGGCATTGAGCAGCATTACCCTTAGTTTCTTCCCATTTTTGTTTTTTAGGGTGGTAGGTTTAGAATTTGAGCCTTGCCTAAAAAAGGCACTATAGGGGTGGCAAGAGCCTTAGCCAATATCCGGAATCCCAGGGGTGACAGGTGCAAGCCGTCCCTTGCGAAGCAGCGTGGCTTGTCAAGCATGTCATCCCAGGCAGACACTGGATCCCCGTTGAATGACACCAGAAATGAAGCCAATTGTTAAAGCTGATCATCTTGTCTCTATGTTGTGGCATCATTCTTGGTGAAGGAAGGATACTGCTCAGGGTCAGGGTCATACCTGCCTGGGCTACATAATCAGAGAGCTCCTCTATGTCTCTTTTCATGTAGTCCAGGGAGGTACGTCTCAGGTCGTTCACACCAGCATAGACAATGACTGTGTCATATTTGTACTTGCTGTGGGGTGACCCGAGTGCTTGTGTTATGTGGCGGATTCTAGCGCCCGATAGGCAGCTTACTGTGACCCTCTCCTTGTTCAGCCTGGTGAGTGGGACGTCAGTGTGTCTGACTATGGAGTCACCTATGACAAGTATGTTTGGTGTTGTATTTGGCCTTAAGGGCTGTGACTGCTTTGCACACTGATTTTGTGGTTTATGTGTTGCCTGTGGTGTGTCATGAGGTGGCAGTTGCTTGGATGTCTGCTTTGGAGGCCTCTGCTGTTTAGGTACATTTTTGCTCAGAGCCTCCGAGTATGACTTTGTGTGTTTATGTGTTTGATTCATTGTTGTGATAGCTTTATGTGAGACTGGTTTTGTGGTGTGTGTAGTTGCCTTCTCCTCCTGTCTGGTCTTGCCAGTCCTGAGTTGAGAGAGCTCAGCCTCCAGTTTGGCTAAATAGCTGCATTTCTCGCAAGTATTTGTGTTATGTGGGAGGAGGAGAGGGTTGTTAGTGTACATGAGGCAATTGTAACATTGCCTCAATATTCCCAAATTCACCAACTGGACAGGAGAGGATGCCAGCATCTGGCCCTTCGACATGCTAGAGAAATTTAGAAGTTAGGGGTGTAACTGAATAAGAGAGGACTTAGTAAGGAAGTGGGTACTCCTGGGGGGGGGGGTTTGCTAGTGAGGGACTTTGTATAATACAGAAGTGCTAAACCTGAAAAGAAGATGCTTTTAAGACAAGTAAAAGTTTTTAGGAACAAGTGCTGCGCTTTTTAGTTAAGGGATATACTGTTTAGATTACTAGTAGAACAGTTCTAAGGGAAAAAATGAAGAACAGACTTTATGGAGCCAGAAAAAGTTTAACCTTGTTAAACAGGCGCTGCCCGATGCTGCTCTAGTGGCAACTCCGCGCTAAATCGCGCTAAAGCACTCTAAAGCGTGCTTGATAGCAGGGGCTGGAAAGAGCCAGGAATTGATCTGTAAAAAAGATTTAAAAGCTTTCAGAGGAATAAAATGAAAAAGTTGGTGGATATCATAAAAATATTCTGTCATAAAATGTACATATAAAAGTATTGAAAATTATAAATGTCCGTGACCTTGCAACATTAAAACAGGCAGTTAGATTTAATTTTTAAAATAGGCTTAATAGATATAAAGTCACTGATGCCTGGAGATGGTGGCATTCAGTAAAATTTGCTAGTCACGGTCTCTATTTTCAAAAAAGGCTTCCCAGTCACCAACTCTTTTGAAGTGTTCTGCTTTCTCCAAAATAGTGAAAGAAATGTTTTTTTTAAAGTCACCACATTGCATCAAATGATTATAAAGGGCATTGAATTGATATGCCTTGCTGATTGCATATACATACTGGTAAATTCTTGTCTTTATAGGTCCAACAGTCTTCCCAACATAAAATGCTGGGCAAGATGAACAAGAAGGCAATATACACTACCCCTTGTGTTACAATCAAATCTACCTTTGTAATCAGTCTTGGAAAACTATGTACTGGGAAGCTATTACTTTCTAGGATGAATCTACACTTCCCTGCTCCACACCGTTTCATCCCCCAGTTTTAGTAAATTTACGTTTGCAGCTTCCATTAGATTCAAATAATGTTTTGAAGTTTTTGTTGTTCTTAAAATCAAATCTGAGCTGCTCCCCCAGCCTGTTGGTTAACCCAAGACTTCAAAGACAGTACATCAATGACCACTAACAGCATTCTTTAAAGAGTGAATGTCTCTACAGTATGGTAAAATCAGTGCCTGTGAGTGGTCATCAGGATTCAAACTGACATTTTGCTCGTAGGTATTCTTTGTGCCCATCATATGTTTAGACGGTCTAATAATGGGACCATAGTAGGAATTCCGATTTTCCATAATGGAACTAATCTAAGGGGGCCGCGAAAGCCAACACATTCTGGCTAGGCTTATAAATGCCTTTGAGCAGATAGCCTACTACCTACCTATGAACCTATAATAAATCGACCATCATCCGACATATTCTGGGGTAACACCAGTTTCTGAACATATCACACAGTACGTTGACCTCTATTTGAAATTGTGTGCCATCAGAAACCAGTTTGCTGAGTCTAATTAATTGTCGCCTCACTAATATCTGTTTTTGCCAAAAGGGTTGTTGACTGTCAAAATGCAAATATGCATTTGAAAAGGTGATCTTTCTAAAAATGTTGGATTCATGCTTGTGGTCCTCAGAGTTCTTATATAATGTGATGTCAAGAAAGTCTATGTTCTGTTTGTTGTATTGATGGATAAATTCTAAGAAATCAGTAGAGTGATTTAAGTAATCCATGAATGATTTTAACTCTTGCAAGCCACCCTTCTACAAAATTAAAATATCATTCAGGTACCTCAAATAAGCTTCCAACTTGGAAGAAAAGGGTGAATTCAGAACCACAGAGGTCTCCCAAAACCACAGGACCATGTTAGCAAAAATGGGGGATGAAGCTGCCCCCCATAGCTACACCTCTATGTTGTTTGTAACATTCACCCTCATAGTAAACATAATTATTTGTCAACAATAACTTCATAAATTGTAGTATCTGTCTAGTTTTTGTCGTACCAAGGTTGGTACCCAGAACCATTGCTTAATGGAACCAATCCAACCCCTCCTCTTGAGGGATTACAGAAAATAAATATTCAATGGGGAGAGTGATGTCTCCATAACTTATCACATCGATAGCAATGTCCTAAGCATGGAAGCAATTCTGAGGGACCTGGGCACCCAAGTTGACAGCAATCTAATTTTTGACCATGTTGCCTCCATTTTAAGGACGGCTTTCTACATGGCTCACCTCATTAGTAAGAGTATTTCTTCCAGAAACAAGGAAGTCACAACTTCACTGTATTCTTCCCTTATCAGGCCCATCATTGAGTATAAAGCCCCTTTTTGGCATGTACCTCATGAAGCAAATGCAGCAGCTGGAGAGACCACAGAGATTCATGACCAGGAGAATCTAGGGCTTCAAAAATCCATCCTACATGGATAGGCTAAAAGCCCTGTCCCTCTACTCCATCTCGTACAGACTCCTCAGATGTGATCTGTGTATAACATACAGAGAAATCTCTGACCCCACCTTGATGAAATTGCTGCATATCCACAAGCCAAACTCCACTCGGGTGATCGGCACGCAAAACCTCAACTTTGTCTGTAACATCAGTAGGACTTGCTGGCGGGACAGATTTGTCTCCCAGAGACTCCCCCATCTGTGGAATAGACTCCCTCTCCTTGTCAGAGTACCTCATTATCCCTCTTTAAGAGGAACCTGGATGACTGGGTGGGAAATAGAAAATCCACCCCTGGGATTCCACCTGTGTCCCTGCTGGACAGGGGCATTGGGTGCTCACTTGTGGGAACATGGTTTAATTTATTGGCTAGGCTTATAAGGGCCTCAGGGCCAGTACCCTGGTAACTTGCTATGATCCTATGATACTAATAATGACAAACAAATCATCTTTCAAAAACGTAATTCCAGAAATGGTCTCCAGAAAATGCCAGGAGTCTTTAAGTGTTGTTTGTCCTCAGGAAATTATTTGAGTTTGTAGTAAAAAAAATCTGGCCAGATGTTCTGCTTTCGACCCTGTGGATGCCATAGTGGGTCTTAGGGGAAGGTCAGTGACCAATTTATGGATCTTTGGGATACCGAAGATCCCTGGTGGTTTGTTAACCACTAGAAACTCCCTCAAGATCAAAGGCAGGTCATAAGTCACAAAGATATCCTCCAGTAGTAAATCTATGGCATGGTATGCAATGCTGATTTCATTGTGAGATACTTCAATAAAAAATGTTCCATTGTGCAGATAGTCCAACATCTTGGAGGAATAAAGGTGTCTGTCCATTATGACCACTACCCCACCCTTATCCGGTTTTATAATGCAAGTTGTCACTCGCCAATACCTGCAACAGCTCTCTCCTCATAAGTGAGATGACAAAACTTAGGTTTTCTGTTCTTGCTGCACCACTCCTTCACACTTCCTTCACACAGTTGCTCGAATAAGTGTAAGAGTGGAGAATTGAATGTGTTAGTTCTCCTTAGGAAAGGATTGAGTGCACTGTCATCTCTGGGTGCCAAAATACACTTTAAATTCAGCTTTCTGGTAAACAATTTAAGTTCAGTAATGAGATCTACAATATCAGGCTGCCTAGAAGGCATGTATTTAAATCCTTTATGAAATAGTGTACCAAAGGTGTTAGTAACAATGAGGGTATAAATGTTGTATATCTTACAACATCCAAAATTAAAAATAAAATTGGTACCTTAGTCTCTGTCAGTTGAAGGTCCAAAGAAATTACATACATTCTGTTTCGACAATTGGTCCTCTGGAAATCCTGATTGCAGTGACTTTAACCAAAACTGGAAACATTATTAGCCTGTCTTTCCCTCCTTTCCTGCAGTCTCGTCGATCTTCGGGGACCACCATTAACATCCTCCACATGTTCCTCTTATGTTTCACCTGAATTGCTGTTGTGAAGCCCAGTACAGTTTTCTTTAAATTCACTTCCTGTTTGTGGAGTAGTGTAGCCCTTTTTAGCCTTGTAATCATAAATATCTCTTATGATTTTTTTTGCTTCCTCTTAAAAGAAGTTGTTTTGTGTTCAGTAACTTTGTTTAAAACTGCATGGAAATCATCCAGTCTGTGTTCAAACAACAACTCTCTTTTAATTTCCAGGTCCAACTTCTGAATCTCCTCTTCTAAAAGATTAAGTCACCCAAGTTGTCTCGGACAATAAAGCTATATACTCCATGCTTATATGTTCAAAAAAAATTCCAGAAACTCCATATGAAAAACAGAACCATGTGTTACCCCAGTGGGGTATTTCTAGATTTATAAACTCTTTGGTACACGTTTGTTGGCAATGCAAAGTTTTAAAAATGAATTGTCCGTCTGTAGAGATTTATACTTAGTCAGTAACTTCGCAAACTGATTCTGTTTCCAAAAGTAAATTCACAGATATTAGTATGTGCATTGCTCATTTTAAACCTCTGTGCTGTTTCTTCCTCAAATATTTGGTGTAAACCAGTCCTGAATGTTAAAACAACCTCTTGATATGGAAGCAGCATTCCCTCTACCTGGGATGTTATTAGAAAGTGGAATACGTAGTGGTTAGAGCATTCATCTAGCATGCAGTCAATCACGGTTCGAGCCTCACAGCAGTGCAAACATTTGATCATCTACATAGAGGCAATCTCTGCTTGACTTACACCCAGATCTGTTAGAAATGCTACATCTAAAGAAATCCCAATCCATCCGCACCACACACTCCAGTGACCTCAACCTCATTACCATAATCAACAAAACATGCTGGCGGGACAGGTTCATAAACCTGAGTCTGCCCATGCTATGCAATAGACTTCCCATACATGTCAACCAGAGCACCTCAATGGCCCTCTTCAAGAGAAATCTTGAGTGACTGGGAAATAGAAAATTCACGCCAGGGATCATCCCAGTGGCTTTACTCAACAGGGGCACTAGGAACTAAGGTAGGGTGGTATGATGCCTGGCTAATCATATGGGCAAGGCTTGTGAAACCTCCAGGGCCATTAGCCTAGTACACACCTATGAACCTATTACATCCTGTGACAGTCAGACCATTAGCACAAACTGCAGTGCAAGATATAGTATTTGCCATACCTTGACTGCTTTTGCCATTGTCAGCAACATTAATCCCATTCCCAGTGCTGCTGGAAATTGTAACAAAGAAGTCAACACATTCTTTCAGCTGGTCAATACATTGCAAAGGTATTGTAAGGTTCACTGGTGTATTGTTTGACTGAAAAGAGTAGAACCAGCTTCTGAATTGGAAAAAAGATCAGCTTGAGACATAAAAGTACTGTAGCAACAAAAATTAACTGGAAAAAATAAACCACAAAACAGCATACTATGTAAACTTGAAAATAATAAAAATGCTGCACCAAAAAGTCCCAGCATTTATTCACCACAGTTTTAGCATTTTTGTTCCAAAACACAGGAGCTGTATCTGAAACTGCAACAGAATAACTTCCTTACTTTTTAAAAAAACTCAGAAAAGGCACCATGCCTGGACCAGCAATATTTAAAGAAACACACACCCATAAATACACACTTAAAAGTACCTCGAGAAGTACACACTTAAAAATGCTTACATAAAATATACTTACATAAACTGTGTTGCATAAAATAAATATATGTCTGTAAGTATTCCTTCAAATAATTTATCGGTAAAAAATGATTTAAAAGCTTTCACAGGAATGAAATGAAAACGTTGGTGAATGTCATAAAAATATTGTCAAAATGTACATATAAAGGAATTGAAAATTACAAATGTCATTGACCTTGCAACATTTAGACAGGCAATTAGATTTAGGCTTAACAGATATTAAGTCGTTGATGCCTGGGAGGGTGGTGGCATTCTGTAAAAACATTGCACACAATGCTGTAACATAGATGGCCACTGATGAAAATCAAAGGAAACAAAGTAACTAAAATGTGAAGTGATGCTGACAGCAATATTATAAACTGATAACACAGAAATCCACAAGAAATGATCCCCTCATCAAAAGGATTTCTTTCTGTCTCTCTAACATGACAACAGGAAGGCGAAGGCATTGACTATAAAACAAAATAATGCTAGCCATGGCAGCCTCCTTCAGATCATTTTGGAGAATCGGAAAATAACAGTAACCATTTACTTTCATACAGAGGCATAAGCAATGCAAAAAAGTTCAAGATTTCCTGAAAACCATGTTTTTTTTCAATTTTTGGTTGCAGTTCTCCTTTAAATCCTCAGAGATAACGGAGGTGCGATCTGAAGAGAACTGAAGTAATTAGAAAAGGAGAACAATTATTTGCCCCCTTTGCTATGGACAAGCAGGTCTAGTTGAAATCAAGAGGGATTTGCCTTATGCACAAGTCAGCAAAATGTCCAACCTTCCTAAAAAAGGTGGATTAAAACTTGGCTATTAACGCTTTTAGAGAGAAAGAGAGAACATGAGAACTTTGTAACCCCATCAGTCATATGAGAGCCTGACGGCATCAATTCCATACAGGTCCCAGTGTCTCATTGCGATATATCCCAACTGAAGATGTCCTTCAGAGGCTGACAGTGAGAGGCTGGGGGTGATTCAATAAACCCTACACAGAGCGATTCTCCATGTAGGAATAGTGTTGTGGCCCGAACACGAAATATGGCCACTGAGCGATCCAGGAAACAGGGCTGGGGGCGTGCACAAGCACGCAGACATGGTGCGGACACAGATGCGATCGCAGAATACAAATCACCTCATCTGCTGATGAAAATCATGCAAATGAGATGATTTTGCGATCCAGGAAGCAGAAAGGCATCCTTGTAGGTGCGGTGTCTGCAGGAAAAATGTACCTGGTTAATACCAGAATGTATAAATAAAACTGGGCTGTGACAATTCAAATAAAAAGCATGTATTAGATGCAGCAGGCATGCAAATGGCCAAAACTATGGCCATTGACATTTAAAAGTGATGGAATTAATGAAAAATTAAACTTTTTTTTTATCACGTCAGGTTTAAGCAGTGCGCAGCGACACGCAAACATGCTAGCTTGCAAAAAAAGTTAAAATTGTAAAATATGATATTTAAAGCTATATTGAAGTTATTATACTAGCCACCATGCAGAGTCATACAATGGCAGGTTATAGTGGTTGCTAAGGTCATAGGCTCTTGTACAGTGTAGTATCTAGGGTATACACAATTAGGTGTATGTAAATGAGTAAAGTTTCTTGAATAGCAAAATGGGCCACTGTGTCCACAGGTACTAACTGTGTAAGGGCTAGAACTGTGGTAGTGTAGGCAGAAGAGACAGCTGACATGAAAATGGGGTGTGTCACGGTTTGTGTAAGCAGATTGGAGTTCAGCAGCTCCTGTTTGTGCTCAGCTATGCACAGCTAAGTAGGAGGGGGTGTCTGAGGCTGCTAAGCTGTGCTTAGCTGGTTAAAGAAAAGCTAAGCATGATCGTGTACGGGGGAGGGTAAAATCTGCTGAGCAATGTTTACACTGGCACAGTGGGTTTGCACTGTGCAGGGTTTAGAAGTGGAGGAAATTGAAAAAAAAATAAAAGGAAACAGCTTAGAAAATCCAATTAGCTATAAATGACTAATAAGCCCTCTGCCACTCACGCTGGCCCATTCAAACACCTCAATAATGTAGCTGGCAGGTGGAATGTATCACAGTCAGCCAATCACACGGGCTGCATCTGCAGCACACCAGTATAAAGTATGCCGACACCCTTCAATCTAGTTTTTCCAACATACTCTGCACCACCGGAGTACACACTTGGGGAATTTTAACTGACAAAATGATAGGGGCTGCTGCTTTGCTACATCTGTACTTGCTACAGGCTGAGGTCAGTGATGATGATGATGATGATGATTATGCTGACAACCGGCCCAGACTGAGGAGGAGAAGAGTCTTCAGAACCAGGGTAACCTTTCAGGGGCTACCTGAGCTAGAGATTGTAGAGCACTACAGGGTGGATAGGGACATACTACAACAACTCAGTGAGCTCTGCCACCCTCAACTCAGACCCAGAGCCAACAGAGGGGAACCCATCCCAGTGGAAACAAAGGTATGTGTAGCCTTCAGAATACTAGCTACAGGTACTTTCCAAAGACCTACTTGGGGACATCATGGAGGTTCAAGACAAAAAAGCCAGCACCAAGTGTTGTTGCAGAATCCATTTATTTTCAAAGTAGTATCATACTGGTTTCGGCACACTAGCCTTCCTCAGTGAATAACAATGCTAACACAACCATGTATTTATATATTAATACAACCATACTTCCTATTATGTCATTTCCTGCAGTTCAATAATAAATTCATGAACATATAACACAATATAAAATAAACCTAAATTATAAATGGTCATTTAAGCCTGGTGAAAACAAACCACCTAATTTGACAATCCAGTACTTCTCATTATTCAAGATGGAATGCCAGCTTAATTTATTAGACTGATCTCCCTGTATCCTGTCAATCACTGTAAAGGAAAAATGGGCAGTGGGATGGGCAATTTGGTGTTTGTATAAGGCATTAGTCAACCATTTGTTGTGGATGTCACTGTAATGTTCCGACATCCGAATCTGTAGGGGACGTGATGTTTGTCCTATATAAAAAGATGAACAGTTATAGGTAGCCAGATATATAACCCAATCTGATCCGCAAGTTCCAAAACATTGTATGTCAAATACCCTGCCTGAGTTTTTACTTGTGAATTGTTTAGATTTAAGTATATATTTACAGAAGGAACAGTGTCCACATGGAAATGACCCCAAAAGTTTGTCCCCTGTAATAGTCAATTGATAACGCATAGACAATCCACTATTACGCTTCTTATAATGTGCAAAATGAGAGCCCAGTGTTATGCCCCTGTGATATGAAAATAAGCATTGATCCCCTAAAATATGATTCAAGTCTTCATTTGCCATAAGAATGCTCCAATGTTTGGATACAATATCCCTAATAAGATGGATGTTCCTACATAGGTGGTCATAAATCTGATCGACTGTGATTCTACTGTGTGAGTCCTATCCTTATATACAAGTAGCTGTAATATATCCTGAGCAGATGCAAACTGGCTAGCAGCTTGTATATCCCATTGTCGGTAACCCCGGGTCTGGAACCTCTATGTCATATCCTGTTGAAAGGTGGCAAAATCTTCCTTTTCAGAACAAATCTTCCTAATACGCAAAAACTGAGATTTAGGTATATTTGGCATGGTATGATGTGGGTGCAGACTAGTAGCATATAGCAAGTTGTTATATTGGGGATATTTCCTATACACACTGGTGGTGAGAGACCCATCCTGTTGTTGACACTATAACATCCAAAAAGTTAATACAATGCATATCAAAGTTCAGTGTGAATTCAATACCCAATTTATTTTCATTTAAATATTGGGCAAACTCACCTAAATATTGTTGGTCAGCACGCTACACCATCCAACAATCATCAAGGTACCTCCTCCAGATGTCAATCTCATTGATGTATAAATTATGATAGGTGTCATATATAGGGTGTTCCTGAAGATACCCCATGAATATATCAGTGTAAATAGGGGCAAATGAAGCCCCCATGGCAGTACCTCTGGTTTGCTAATAACATTACCCATTGAAATAAAAAACGTTCTTTGTCAATACATGTTCAGCCATGCAAACTAATAAAGTATTAAATCCATCTGAATAAAGATCCGCCCTCTCCAACCAATGTTGGAGTGCTGCTAGTCCTGCCCAATGGGGAATGTTAGTATAGAGTGCTTTTACTTCCAGTGTACACAATAGCCATGTTGGTTCTAATTGTGTTTCTGATATAATTCTGAGAAACTCAGTGGTAACTTGGATACATGCTTGTACATGTTTAAGTAACGGTTTAAGATAACATGTTAGAAAATCTGAAAGTGGTTCCATCAAGGATCAGATACCTGATACAACTGGTCTTCCCAGGGGTTCATCCAAATTCTTATGTATCTTCGGTAAAAAGATATAAGATTTGTTTTTGTGGATCCTGCACCATAAGTTGACGCAACATAGACTCCTGTATGATACCTTTCTCTACTGCTAAGTTAAGAAATACATCTATTTCTTTCTTGAAATTAGGTGTAGGGTCCAAGGGCATGTGTACATAGTGCTGAGGGTTGGATAATTGGCCATTTCCCTCTGCCAGATAATAATCAATCAATATAACTACTGCCTCACCCTTATCCACAGTAGTAATGACTATCTTGGTATTATTTTTCAATTTAGTAAGAGCCTGTTGTTCCTCAACCATAAGATTATGGTGCAACAGAGTGGAATCACACAACCTAAAATGCAAATCTTTGAGAATGGCCTGCTAAAAGACACCAACATATTTATTCATAGGAGGCATAAAGGCAGATTTGCCAAACCTGAATTCTGTAGATCTTTGAGAGGATTTGCTAGAACCAAAAAATATCTTTAGATTTAATCTACGACAAAAATCCAGGACATCATTCACTATTATATTCTCATCAATGACAAACCCAGGAACATAATTGAGACCTTTATTAAGCAAATTCTTTTGGTTGTCAGTTAACTGGACAGAAGAAATGCTACGAATGTTAAAATCAAGCTCTAATGTGTTAGCAAAGTTTGGAGAAGTCCCTCCATTGTACCAGCGTTTGTGTTTCCTCCCACCCCTATGCCTGCTGATTCTAAAGGGTGGTCACTATTTCTGGATTTCTTTGGTGTTGGTGAGGCCTGTGTGTTGGGATAATCTATGTCAGTGGCAGATGATTCATCCCCCTAAGTACTACTAGGCTGTGAAGCCATTTTCTTCAAAATAGATCTGGGTCTTTTTCTTCTGGAAGGAGTATATGTGAAATCCCCACTGTCGGAAAATTTAACAAATTTCTGATGTTGAAAGGCTTACCCCTCTGATAATCAGTGACATCCCTATTAAATTTATGTATTTTTTTGTCCTTAGTTTGTTTTTCAAAGGCCAATAAATCCTTGGTCAGTTCATTAAAACAATTGGTATATGCAGGTAATCCTTCAAATTTCTTCAAATCATTGCAAACAGACCTAACTTCACCAACATTTTCCTCTATCATACGTTCATAATAGCTAGCCAAAATCTGAACAAAAGAAAGGGAGGCTTGCTGTTGCACTTCCCACCATTCCCTTGTCAGTGTTTTATCTATCTGACCACCAGAGGCTGTATTTTAATCCCCAAGGGGTAACATTTTTGCTTAAATAAGCCTTAAATAGTTTAAGAAATAATGAGACCAAAATATATTGTTCTGCAAGCTATAGCTCCTTACAATGTAAATAGCCTGGTGTATATAATGGATGTGATAAACAATATCCCACAATTAACCACAGTATGGAATATACAAAAGTAAAGTTGTTCTATGAATTTGTTAGGGGCTAGAGGGAGAAAAAGGATAAAAAAATATGTATGTTAAAGCACAGTCTATATAAAAATGGGTCCCACCCTAATGTGTGCACTAAAACTGATTTGTAGTCTAAAGATAATGGACCTAAAGTTAGATAAGAATTCCCCAAAAATAAACCTGTTTAAGGAGGTAAAAAACAGTGTGTTGAATTATCAACAAGAAGGGACTCACTATCCTATATACAGAGCTAACCAAAATGGTATAATACCTATCATAACCATAGGTAAGATGAGAATAGCTGACCAGTTATAACAATACTCCACAACCCAGTGCCGTATATGAGATGTATTATATGAATATACCCACAATATAAGCATGAAATAAAACCTTGTTCTACCCACACAAGCCGAAACTTGCTGGGTGATCATATAATAAGAACAGATAAAAAATAGTATGTATAAATATGATCCAGATTAAGCAAAATCATGTACAATTATGGTAAATAATTCCCTACTTTTACAAATGAGCAATATAATACCCTACACAAAATGTCTTATAATATCCAACAGAAAGCCATACAGATTCTTATTACAACATTGTATGTCAATTTGCATTAAGGAATTACTGTCACTTGTATAAATAAGACATTGACACTACATACGATAGTCTCAAAAAGTGGAAAATGACAGTGTTTATCACACTTGGGTGACTGAATGCTTTCTACTGTTCAAATAGCTCAAAAATGTGGGCATCTCAAAAAGCCCTTGTCACATTTAAACAGTCTCCACAAAGCGACGGCATTCACAGTTCCAAAAAACCTGAAACAGTCATTAAATGCATAGGCGATTAGTGATGGTTGTTGTTCCCCAGCCTCATAGTTGTTGAAAATGGCGGACCTCGCGACGGTGTTCACAGTTCCAAAAAACCTGAAACAGTCATTAAATCCATATGCATAGGCGATTAATGATGGTTGCTATTCCAACTGTTGTCAATAATTGTCAAAATATTTTGTACTCTTAACATATACTGGAAGAATCACGCAGATAAAAATAAGCAAAAAGGTTTATTTTACATGCATGGAGACATGCTACAAAGTACATGGTATGTCAGCAGTCTAATTTCTGTAAACTTCACATGGGTTTTTATACCCTTCTCTGCACGTACACAGTAACTGGTTACTAGACAAGGAATTTCAGTCAAGGCTATAAATTCACATACTGGAGCCTTAGATGGTCAGAGGTCAGTCACAAGATAAGCTTGTGCCTGGACCAAGGTAACAACTGTGCATTCCTCTTTTGTCAGCAAATTCTTTACAAGAAAAACAGCTTATTTTAACTTGCTTCTTTGCACGCAATGCAATTTCACATTTTAACCCTTACTATACATGATACAAAGATGTTGAACACAAAGATTCTTACTACATTTCCCCCCTTACAACACTTCGTATCACCAGTAATACATTTTATTCATACAGTTTTTTGCATGACTCGTGTTCTGTATATTCAGAATAATAAGCTTTAGTTGCATTGGCAGACAATACACTTGATATTATCATTCGGATGCAAGGAATGCAACAACAACCCAACAGTAGGAATATAATGGCACCAACACATATAGCAATTAAGACATTCATAAGTACTGTTCCCCAATTTCCAAACCAATTTTGGAAAAAGTCAGTTAATGGATTCTGTCCTGGTTTTGTAAGTTCAGAAACTTGTTGTAGGATCTCCAGATGGCTGTTAATGTCATATTCGTTGTCTGGAATGAACGGACAACACTCGCAAATACCTACTTTCACCGCTAGGGGGAAGTTGGCGCCTCTGATTCTGCAATACTACAGTCCTCATTGCAGTTAACTCATCCGTCACCAATTCTAGCGCAGAAAAAGTTGCATTGCTCAGGGTTTTTAACAGTTTTCTGAGCTCCCAAATGGATTTTACTGTCCCATACGCTGGAAGAATACCAGCCCAGGAAATAACATCATCGCCCAAGTCCATGTGTGATAGCCCCTTGCTGTTACTATGGGCCAAATCGTGTTGATAGATCCAGGATGCATCAATGTTACCTACGGGATTAACAGGTTTATTAACAGCACGTACATTTCGTATTTTACCTTGGGGAAGAGAAAATTTATGTCTTATAGCTGGTGCTAAATAACCCAAAAAGCAACTGCCTGACCAATTTCTCGGTAACCATTTGTATGCTTTTCTACCACAGATAAAATAACAATTATTTACTTTAAGTGTAATATTGACTGGAACAGAGTGATTTCCTTTGTCTTGCAGCCCTTTAAACAAAAGATCATACACAGATAACATTTTTTCAAAAAAACTTGTGCCATTAATAAGCCTTGTACTATTAACAAGCACTCGTTGCACAGTGCCCATCTATTGTACAGTTATGAATTATTGTTACATTACACTGACTCCATCCAACCTTACAGTTCCATTCTGGCGACCCATGAGGGGTAATGCTATTTTGTCCTTTAAGGCTACATTTGAAGTTTCAAATAGTAAATTAGTCCATGTATCATTTGCCCCCAAAGGGACTGTACCTAACATTAGACCACCATGTACAGTAGGGATAGCTGTGCATATCCAACAATTTGAAACATTAAAAGATAGAGCATATGCATCATCTCTCTTTACTTGGCTAGTCTTGTTTGAAAATAAAAACGACCAAAACAGAAAAGTAACAATCACACTTATTAACAACAAAATTATTTTGGAATGCTTTTGTGGGAAGGGCTGCTCCCTTCCAGTATTTCTCTGCATTGCTACGATAGTCAGATATTCATACAAAACAAAACTACTACCAATCAGTGTTCCTCAGGGGAACTCAAGTTTTGTCCAGTTCAAACTGTTTTACCAGTTTACAGTGTGTCAGATGGATCCATGATGTTCGTTCTTTGATTCGGATTGCTGTAGGTGTTGCAATCAATACCTGGTATGGACCTTCCCACTTGGGGGAGACCCACGTCTTCCTCTTGACAATTTTAATCCAAACCCAGTTCCCGGGTTTCGCTTCCAGGATCCTGTTGTTCTTCTGATCTGAAAAGCAATCATTCTTTAGAGAAGTGTTAGTTCTGGTCAGCAACAATTTCCTCATGTAATCTGCTATCTCTTCACCCCCCCCCCCTCACGTTCCGCAGGCAAAAGATTTTGCCACTGCGGGACGTAATAAGGTCTCCCGTATAATAGTTCAAATGGTGTGACCCCTTTTGAGGTGGGAGTGGTACGCATGGACAGGAGTGCCAGAGGTAAGCAGTTTATCCAAGACTGATGTGTCTCGGCCATGAGTTTACGTAACTTGCCTTTGGGAATGCCATTATGGCGTTCAACCAACCCTGCTGACTGTGGGTGGTAGGCACAATGATATTTTAACTCGATCTGAAAAACGGCGGCCAGCTTTTGAATAACTTGGTTTACGAAATGTGTGCCATTATCAGAATAGATGCATGTAGGTAGCGCAAAATGAGGGATAATGTTATTTGTAAGGGCCTTGGCTACCGACAGTGCATCTGGGTGTGCTACCGGAAAAGCTTCAACCCATTTTGTAAAAGCATTAATAATGACTAACACAAATCGCTTCTGTTGAACAGGAGTTAGTTCAATAAAATTCATGCAGATTGTGTGAAATGGATACGGAGGCAGCGGAAAAGCTGCTGGGGTGATCCGCACCCCACCACCATGGTATCGTGCACAAAGCAGGCACGATATACAAAATCGTTTAGCGTATGCTATAAAGCCCTTGGTCCAGAAAATTTGCTGGATCATTTGAACCATAGCAGCAGGGCCCAGATGAGATGGGCCATGCGTCACTAATGAGGCATACCTAAAAAGGTTTGTTGGTAAAACATACTTATCATTTGGACCTACAAAAACTCCCTGCTTTTGAATAGCCCCATATTTAACCCATCGCTGTTTTTCCTGAACTGTACTAAGTTCCTGCATTACCTGTAAAGTTTATAGATCAAATTTATCTGTAGGGTGAAGTTCCTTCTGTGTGGTCTCGAGTGCAAAGGTAAAGGTTAAGGCTACACTTTTTGCAGCTTTGTTAGTCAGTGCATTTCCAAGTAGTACTGGATCCTTGGCATTCATGTGCACTGCGCACTTGCAGATGGCCAGTCCCCGTGGCAGTTGGACAGCTTGTAAGAGGCTAAGGATTAAATCCTTGTGGGTTATTTCCTTTCCTGAGGCCGTAACCATTCCCCTATTTTTCCATTGCTGTGCAAAGACATGGACCACGGAAAAAGCATACTGACTATCTGTGTAGATAGTAACTGCCTTATCCTTGGAAATGGTGCATGCTCTGGACAAAGCAATCAATTCGTCCGCTTGTGCGGACAGGTTCCTGGGGAGGGGTCTTGCCTCTAGTACCGTAGTCTCAGTTGTGACTGCATAACCCAGATGTGTAATGCCTGCCTCATTTTTACATGCTGACCCATCTACAAACAGGGTCCAATCTGAATTTGCCAAAGGTTGGTCCTTAAGGTCTGGTCTTGGTAAGACATTAGAGTGTATTAAATTTAAACACACGTGAGGGGCACCATCGTCAGCTGTAGGTAACAGCGTGGCTGGATTAAGAGTGGTGCATCGCTCAATGGTCATGTGTGGTTGTGATAGTAACGTTGTCATGCAGGATAAGTGTCTGCTAGGAGAGAGAAAGGTAACTTTATCCTGTAGTAGTATTACCGCGACAAAGTGCGGTACTCATAAGGTAAGGTCATGAAACAAAACTAGGGTGTGAGCGCTTGCACAGCCAGTGCGGCTGCGACTACTGCTTGTACACAGTGTGGCAAAAATCGTGCCACTGTGTCCAATTTACTAGAATAAAAAGCTAATGGTCTCAACTTATCTCCATAGGTTTGCAACTGAACGATGTCATAAAGCCCTGCTTACAATCTACTGTCTGAACAAAGGGTTTTGTATAGTCAGGGAAGCTAAGTGTTGCAGATCCTGCTATCAATTGTTTTACCCTAGTAAATGCCTGTATTGCCTTATCTGTCCATTGCAGCACGTCATGTGCTGCCATGGGAAGTGCGAAAATAAGTTTCGAACGTGGACTTACTTCCTCTGCATAGTTGGGAATCCAACTACGACAAAAATTTGTTATTCCTAAAAATGACATCATTTCTTTTTTTTTTTGTGCTGGGCATTGGTGCCTGTAAAATGGCTTCTTTTCTACAGTTATCTAGTTGTCTACCAGCAATTGAAATGGTATAGCCTAGATACCGTACTTTAGTTTTACAAAATTGTAATTTAGATTTATTTACCTTATGTCCCTCTTTTGCCAAAAAATGCAATAACCGAATAGTTTCGGACTCACAGACAGCCTCCGTGGGTGCAGCCAGTAAGATGTCGTCCACGTACAATAGTAGATGACAGCCATGCTCTGGTTGAAACTGTGCCAGGTTTGTCGACATTTCTTGAGAAAAGATTGTAGGGCTTTCACAATATCCCTGCGGCAGTCGTGTGTATGTGTACCGCTTACTCATAAACGTAAAGGCGAACCAAAACCTACTATCTTCCTGTAGGGGAATAGAAAAGAATGCGTTACTAATGTCAATAACAGAAAAATACTTATCCGTGGGAAGGATATCATTTAACAAAACAGATGGATCTGAGACCACAGGAGCCCTTGGCACTACAGCAGCATTTACAGCCTGCAGATCCTGCACCATTCTCCATGTCCCGTCCAGTTTCCTTACTGGGAACAAGGATGTGTTACACAGTGAATCTGTACATGGAATTAAAACCCCAGCTCTCAGTAGAGCTGTGATCACTGGAAAAATGCCTTCTTCTGCCTTTTTAATTAATGGATACTGACGCTTATGAGGTCTAAAATCGGATTTTGGAGTTATTTTAACCTGTCCTGCTGTTTTCATTAGCCCAATGTCGTGCTGTCCTAGGGACCATAAGGATTTTGGTACTGACTGTAGTTTCAATTCTTCTTGTGGGGTCAGAAAGCATAGTCAGGATGGCATGCCTCCTGTCAGTGTTAACCAATCTTCTCGAAGATGTACCATTGGTCTGGCCTGGGTCACCAGATTTAACTTCTGTACCTGAACCCCCTTACCTGCCAGCTGTTCCGGTGTCATCTTTGACCAATCGGTAAATTTTTTCACAACTATATACCATGCCGTTTGTTCTTCCCTAGTCACAGATACATGTGGGATTGAGGCATTTTGAAAAAGCTGTTGCATGTCTCTTGTGAGACTACAAGTAACTGCGGAGTACCCTGCCCTGTCCCAATAAAGATTTTGTAATAGGATCCTGGTCACCTTGTGTTTAAAAAAATGTTCCTCATACTTGGGATCAGGTCCCACATTTTTCCTGTAATACATTGTACAGTGTAGTTGTTTGTCAGCCTCTGGTAACTGAATAGCCGTACTATATTTGCTCAAAGCTAGGTTAATTAACTCATTGGCCACGCTTTGTGGTCCTGTTTCAATAAGATCATTACTATACCAGTAATGTAAATCCCCTTGCCCTACCTGCAACATTTCATCCTGGATTTTCATATGCTTAGCCAAGATTCCTGATGCAGTTGGTACTGCTGCTATTCTAAAAACATGCATCAAATCCCTTCCTAATAAGTTAACAGGGCAAATCTGAGAGACAATCACCCGAAATCTAATGGTTTGATTAGTTTCAGGGTCCGTAAACCATAAAGGTTTAGACAAAGGTTCCTTATAGATGCGGCCGTCGGCCGCTTTGACTAATACATAGTCATCAGTAGTCACATTGGACGGCACTGCAGTGTGTTTCAATAAGGTCCTAGAAAACCCTGAGTCACATAGAAATTTTACGTCCCTCCCTTCAACCTGTAATATAATTACCGGTTGCACTTCTAACTGCATAGTCGTAGCTAGAGCTATCAGGCTAACAACCTGATATTCACCTTTTTCTGAAAAATCAGTTATCTTATGTTCCCATCCTGCACATTCCCTTTTACCTTCCTTATTCACATCCTCAAAATCATCATCATTCTGTATTACTGACTCTTGCCAGTCGACCTCAGCACCTGGGTCTGGTTCGTCCGTGCTGCCATCATATAGTCATGCTGAACTATGATCTGGAGAAGCAGCGGATTTCCCGGGATTCCGGCAATCTCTTGCGAAATGCCCCTTCTTACTGCATTTAAAACATTCCCCCCTCTTTTGTCTGCCTTCGTAATCTTCAAAATGTCCTACATTCCCTCTCCCACTACCTTTGTTGGATGGAGCTTATATTAACATAAGTGTTCCATCCGCGCTCACCGTAAAGGTTTGAGCCTGTTTTCTTTTCTTTTCCTCAAGATATTTTTCTGCATGTAAGGGGATATGAGTCTGTGGACAGGGTATGTACTTTAGCTTCTTTTGTTTTACTCTGATTTGTCTATACTACGTTCGTAGTTCCAGAGTCTCCTCTGCTTGTTTTTGTAAAACTACGGAGGGTATTTTTCCCTGCTTCTCTGCCTCCTGTAAAACTATGGAGGACACCTTTTTTTGATTTTCTGCTTCTTTTTCCTGATACTGGGGTGGACCGACCATTTCTTTAGGGACTTCTGGATACAAGGGTGGGGCTGTCGGTTTACGACAGATGTCTCGTCATCTTCTTTATGGACAAAAAATGCACCTTTTTGCACTCGAGCCACCACTTTCCTTATTCAAAAATTGTTCCCTATGCCTCTTATTAGCTTCTTTTAACCATTTCTGTGCTTGAGGGAATCCCACCTTTACTTGATTTTTAACTTTGCCTCCTCGTCCCTCATGATCTCTCACCAAATTTTGACATTCTGATCTATTTAAGTTACCACTAAATCCATAATTTGTCTTTCATTTTTTATGTATTTTAAGTTTTTTTTTTTTTTTCTTTTTGGATGTAATTTAAACATATATTCCTCATCTTCAGTCCTTTTATTTAAGCAGCCCTTACTAGCACAACAACTGCTTCCTATTCCCATTTTTCTTATTTAAAAGAAAAACTGTTTCCTTTTCCTGAGATCTCTACCGGTCTTTTGTAAAATTTAAACAAAATAAATTCCTTTATGACTAGTCCCTTAAAAAAAAGTACTTTTATAAATGTAAAAGCTTACCTTACTGCGGATCTTCCGCCCCGTTAAATCACCATCCCACGGATCGAATCTAAGAGTGACTGGCCTCTACTTACGATTTCTTTGTTGGAGGTCTTTCCGTTCAAGGGAGCCCGAGATTCGTTCTCCCCTCCTGTACAGGTTTTTCAGTCCCTCTTATGCGATTCGTACCGTGAAGAGGTGGCCCCACGTTCTTGGGCGCCAGAAATGTCAAAAGATTTTGTACTCTTAACATATACTGGAAGAATCACGCAGATAAAAATAAGCAAAAAGGTTTATTTTACATGCATGGAGACATGCTACAAAGTACATGGTATGCCAGCAGTCTAATTTCTGTACACTTCACATGGGTTTTTATACCCTTCTCTGCACGTACACAGTAACTGGTTACTAGACAAGGAATTTCAGTCAAGGCTATAAATTCACATACTGGAGCCTTAGATGGTCAGAGGTCAGTCACAAGATAAGCTTATGCCTGGACCAAGGTAACATCTGTGCATTCCTCTTTGGTCAGCAAATTCTTTACAAGAAAAACAGCTTATTTTAACTTGCTTCTTTGCACGCAATGCAATTTCACATTTTTACCCTTACTATACATGATACAAAGATGTTGAACACAAAGATTCTTACTACAATAATAAACCAGCCTAGTAGTTGTTGAAAATGGGGGACCTCGCCACACTAAAAAAAATCGATGTCTTCCACAAAAGTTTGATTATAGATGCTGCCAACAGCCCATGCACTTCTGAAATGCACTTCTAAAGTATACACACAGTCCTGGACAAACCATATCAGTCCCATAAATCAGCCTAAGTAAAGGCGCTTTCACTGTAAACACTATCACAAAGATACAAAGCTGAAGAGCATTTACCTATAGTGTGGCCTGCTGTATTACATTTTGCTGATACGATCCAATCCACTGAACTGTTGCATAGTCCCAACCTTCACAAACACCAGCAAATCTCCACTGAAATGAAAGTTCCAAAACCAACTCACCATGAACAATATGATGAAAATTCTTGTTGGCTCCTTATTCTTGAATACAAACGGTCAGCAAATATAACAGTCAAAATGATAGTTTCCACCAGGAAAAAAACAATATTCTCCAATCCTGCAAAGAGGTCATAAACACAGGAAAAAAACATCAATGGGAGGCAGAATAAGACAAATAGACTGAATATAATCAGCCAAAGATGCAGAGCGTTCCCAACACACAGGCCAACAGCGAGTGATGCAGCAATAAATGTGCTCACTGGCATGTGTTAGCATGATATCCAGGAATTGGTGGAATTGGTGGAGTACTCTGGATGCGGAAGCTTGTGGGACCTCCATGATGTCAAAAACAGAAACCCTCACACATACGGCAGGTGCAAACGGCCAAAAAATGTACAGGATCAAGACAAAAAAGCCAGCACTAAGTGTTGTTGCAGAATGGCCATTTATAATTTAGGTTTATTTTATATTGTGTTATATGTTCATGAATTGTTAATTGAACTGCAGGAAATGACATAATAGGAAGTATGGGTGTATTAATAATATAAACATATGGTTGTGTTAGCATTGTTATTCACTGAGGAAGGCTAGTGTGCTGAAATCGGTATGATGCTGCTTTGAAAATAAATGGATTCTACAACAACACTTAGTGTTGGCTTTTTTGTTTTGATCCTGTACATTTTTTGGCTGTTTGCACCTGCCGTACGTGTGAGGGTTTCTGTTTTTGACATCATGGAGGTCCCACAAGCTTCCGCATCCAGAGTACTCCACCAATTCCTGGATATCATGCTAACACATGCCAGTGAGCACATTTATTTCCCCAACACCCCTGAGGAGAGGGCCACCAATATGCTTCTCTTCCACCATGTAGCACAGTACCCAGAGGTACTGGGTACCATAGACTGCACTAATGTGCACATCAAGCACCACCCAGTGAGGAGGGTAGAGTGTACATCAACCACAAGGGGTATCACTCCATCAACTGCCAGGTTATGTGCAATGCCCAGGGTATTATCATCAATGTGTGTGCTGGCATCCCTGGCAGTTATCACGACTCCCACACCTGGCATGCATCACAGCTGTATCAGGCATTTGCTAGGGGGGACATCCCGTATGGTCATCTAGTGGAGGAGGATGCTGGCTATGCAATGGAACTGTGGATGATGGCACCCATCAGAAATGCACACACACCCATTGAAGAATGCAATAATGAGCCACATGCACAAACTAGGAACATCATACAGTATGTGTTTGGGTTGCTCAAGTCATGGTTCCGCTGCCGTGACATATCTGGTGGAGTCCTGCAGTACTCTCCAGCCACATGTGCACACATGTTCATAGTATGTGCCATGCTACACAATGTGATCCTGTGGAAACCGCTGCGGCAGGAACATCACAGGGAAGGGACACACAGCCCCCCACTATTGCCAAGGTCCCCACAGGCACAGGGGAACTTGGAGGAGGAACCCCTGAGCCTGTCCCTGTAGGCAGACGTAGGCATGTCCAGTACACCCTGGCCTTGGCAAAGAGGCATTGCATTGCACATACACTGACACCCTAGGGACCCAGGGACTGACATCTCACTCTCACTCGCACACACAGTAAAAAGGATGCCACACACATCCCACTACCTGTACCTTACCATGTATAAGCTGTGTACTGCGTCCATCTGACAATCAGCCCTGAAGCACTGTCCTCACAACTGCTGCAGGTACAAGGTAAGTCACTCTTCTTAACAACAAATGAATGGAATAGTGGACTGTGGTAGCATATCTATGGTATTGTTGCATGTATGCAAAGGAATGGGGTGGGCTACTGGGATAGCAGCAGACAACTGACAGCTTTGTGGGACAACAGGAAATGTCCACCAAATGCTGGCTGCCCCAGAATATGCAGTAGTTCCCAAGGTGCCAAAACTCACTGCAGTATATGTGGGGGACTAAGAAACTGCGGGGTCATAGGTCACATGCATGGATGTCAATGTTGGAGTCCCTTACACACCTCTCAGCCTCTCACAGCAAGTCATCTTTACAAAGCCATAAAGAAATGTGTGACAAAGGCCCACAAATAGGGACAGTTATGAAATATTGCTCTTATGAACTTGGACAGTGATATTAGAACAGCTCTTGCAGTTGTATTAAGTCTCTGAAGGGTAAGAAGTTTGAAATTCAAATGTCTGTCATTACTTTCTAACTTCATTCTTTAATGATATGCCAGTATTTTCCAAGACAACCACAATACTATGCTAAATGGACCCAAAATAAGAAGCAACCATCTGGACAGTCTGTGGAAATTTGTACACTTGAGAGGTATGCCCCCCTCCCCCAACACACCTGTGTTCCCATAGAAATGCAGTAACATTATTGTCTGTAGTGTAATAGCAGCGGAACACACATTCCCATGGCTGTCCCAATCAACTTGCTAATTTGTTCCATGTCCACAATATGCAGGAGTCAATGTGTTACGTCTGTGCATGGTTAATACTGTCAGGAAGTAGACAGCACTTACTGTTGGCTGTTGTGGCTTAGTGGCCTAAGTACAGTAGTGTGCTTGACAGAGTCCATGGTTCGAGACTGGCCATGCCAACTATTTTGCATGTCAGCTACACCTATAGTACGAGTTGTACACAGTGTCCAGAAGTCAATATTTGTCATTGCAGGAAAGCTGGACAATGGAAGGACAGGGAGCCACACATATGGACAGTACACAGCTCAAAGTAACCTGCACAGTGCCTAGTAGAACAGCAGGTTCTGGCAAAGTCATTGTAGTGCCAGGTTATAAATGGCTGCCACATTACTGTATCAGTACTGACAAGTCATTGGGCACCATCCATACCCCTGGAATGACAGGGTGTCACAGAATGTCCACATGTATGCCTCATATATCTGTTCTGCTTGTCATAGCATTGCAGTTGCCTGCCAAACTATGTGTAAAACAATAAAGGTTGATGTGAAAACATTAATGACAGACAGTCGAGAAGCAGATGTCATACCCATAAGAAAATGCAAGCTAATACAAAACCGTTCAACCAACTGTTTATGTCTGGAAGAGCAATATTAACACCCTGTCCCCATGTCTGGGCCTGTGTCTGACCATTATATATGGGCCTGTCCAGATGCCAGTCTGTAACAGTTTGACAGCTATGGCCAACATGTAGCCTAATAACATTGCAACACAAACCATCTGAGGACCACAGCAGGTGTAGGGGTGCAATGATGAACAACTTGCTAAACAGGTACAGTCAGAGGTGTGAAGTCTATAATCTTGTGTGTGATGTTACGACTTCTACCCCACCCACACCATAACTACAAATACACAGCAGCAGCTGTGGACAAAGCATGTGACTGGACTACAGAAGGACAAAGAGACACATGTAAGGGGAATCACTGGCCAGACAAATGGAGAATGTGAACACCAGAACAATTTGTGCAGTAACACAGGTTCCCTGCAGTGTATGGAGTCAGGAAACAAATGTCTGTCAGTGGTTCATCACATTACTCTATACTGCTCTGCCACTGACATACCAGGGAATCACAGTGCTATGTAGAATATACCACACATATTATGAAAAACTGCTCAGTCCAATGCACTCTGTACCCATACCAGGATATGACTCAGTTAATAAGGATAGCATAGAGCCAGGAGATCCCCAGCCAGTATATCACTGAGGTGCTGGACTGTTTACACAGGTTAATCAACCAATCGGCTGTAGCACAAAAAATCCTGGATTGGAATACAGCTAGCTCTGGAATGGAGTCCAACTCTTACTATTGAAGGTCATACTGGGCATGCTCCTACACTTAGAGAATTACAGCCTTTGTTTAAACCCACATCTGACTATACAACTGTGTTGTCCATATATGTCTTTGCATATAGACAGTTATGTACACCTTAACTGTCTCTCCCCACCCCCATCAGACAGGATTACCCTCAGCTATCTGTAGGTGGCACATATGTGATATATCTGCATCTGTTGAGTGTGATAGACATACTTATATATAGGTAACATATACAAATATATCAATTATAGACAGGCAGAGAGAGGGGGGGCCTGAATACAGTGATGTCCTGATGCAGACATTTGCATACCAATTATAACCAGTGGCAGGTGCCAGTACGAAGGTGAGCCCATTGTGTAACAGTAGTGAGGCAGGGGGATGTAATCTCACATCACCTGCCTTGTGTGTGTGTGTGTGTTTCTAGGTTAAAGCATTTTCAGGCCTTTTCCACTCAGTAAACCTCCCATTGCCCTACTTTCCAAGACCTGCTGATGTCATTCACCTTAGAAGCCCCTTTGGATGCTCTTCAGCCACGTAAGCTCTGTGGTGAATGCGATAAGCACGTGGCACTATAGTACATATAACTAGATAGATAGGGGTTCTAATCTCAGCACTGGCAGCTGTGTGTGTGATTTTGAGGCCCTTTCCACCCTGGTGACCCCCCCCCCATTGCATTACTTTATAGGGCTTGTTCATGTCATCTACCTTAGATCCACTATTGGACACTTTCTAGGCACATAAGCTTCATGGTGCATGCAATAAATAGGTAGCACTATAGTACATACAACTAAGTAGGTAGGGGTTTGAATCTCAATACAGCCAACTGTAGTAGTGTGTTTGTGTGTGAAGCATATCCCCTGTGGCTGTCATGTGTGTTGGTTATACCATTTTAAGGCCTGTTGACCCCCTCCCCATGGCATTACTTTAAAGGGCCTGTTGATGTCATCCACCTTAGATGCACCATTTTAAACTCTAAAGGCCATAACACTCATCTGTACAGATGTATGCAGAATGTTTGCAACATATATGCGGTCCATGTCTCATAACAATGGGGTTTTATGTCAAATCATTGGCAAATCCATGAGAGTTGACATCACAGATAGTGACTGACATGTCAGCTTCAGATGTCATACCCTTCTGAAACATCATGCTGATGCAAAACCTGTTACCCTATCACTTGTGCAGGTTTGTAAGAGCAATATGTTAGAAGTGTCCCTGTTTTGGGGGGTTTATCCCACCATTCATGAAAGCATTCCCAAGATTAATTGCTGTAAGAGGTTGTGAGTTATGTCCCCGGCATATAATCTCCGTGGCACGTGCAATATGTACATAGCACTATAGTACATACAAGTAGATAGGTAGGTGTTCTAATCTGACTATTGCCAACTGTGTGAGTGTGTTTCTGTATGCATATCCCCTGTGGCTGTCTTGCCTGTGTGCATGCGATGGTTATACCATTTTGTGTGCCTGTTCTACCCTGTTAACTCCCACATTGCCAACCTACTCAGGGCCCCTACAGATGTCATTCATTTTAGAAGCACAGTTACACATTTTCTAACACAAAGACACTGTGGCATGTGCAATAGTCATGTCGGTCTGTATTGTACATAAGATAGTTAGGTGTTCTAATCTGAAAAGTGCCATCTCTGTGTGCATGTGTGTTTCAATGCATGTCCCCATGCAGCAGTGTGTGTGTTTGAAATGGCTGTACCATGCTAAGGGCCTGTTATTCCCCCACTGGCAAGCTTAATGGCCCCTGCAATTGTCACCCACCTGAATAGTAGTGGCAGACACTCCAAAACTATAGTAGCTCTGTGGTGCTTGTGTTATGTACATAACACTATCTTATGTAAAACTAGGCAGGTAGAGGTTCTACTGTCAAAAAGGGCAGGTCATGAGTTGGTGTATGTATGTATATCCCCTTGCTGCAGTCTGTGTTACGGCCACCAGCATACCTCTCAACCCCTCACAGAAAGACATCTGGTTAAAGCCATACAGAAAAGTGGGGAAAAGGACAAACATTGAGCACAACCTTCACATATTGCTGTGACATGCATGGAAAGTAGATACCAGAACAGGTTATGCATTTGAATGCATTTTCCAAAGGATATGAGTTGTGACATGACAATATCCGTCACTTATATGTAATGTTAGTCTTTCATGATTTTCCACCAATTTGCCAGAAAACCACAATGTTACGACAAATGGAAATGAAATATATGGCAAACATCAGGAGATTTTGGAGAAATATGTAGAAATGAGAGGTATGGCCACCATCTGTATTACCCTGCAGGTTGCAGTCTATGTTTGGCAAGGTGTGACCTGTGACAACAACTCAAACAATACAGGGGTCCCCACAGTGTAGGACAAACATTTCATAAAGTTGTCTATTAATTGCATAGACCAATTATTGCACATCAGATGCACCTTAATGCCATGACAAGTAGAGTAAGCTAAGGTAATGTCACATAAAGAAACTGTCATATTAGCAAACCAAAGGACATCCTGTGTGTTGCACTTGCCCTGGGTATGGCATGTTCTGCAACTGTCACGTTACTACAAGATGTGTCCCAGAGTCCACATTTGATAAGGTGTCAACCACAATCTGTGTCGCCTATGTACATGCAATATGTAGACATGTGAAGGCTTTGTGACTACCTGCTGCCCCCAATGACCCACATGTAAATAGGCATGAATGCTAACTGCCACCACACACATATGTAGGTACTGCCTAAGGCTGTGCCAACTGTAAGTAGTGTGCAGTATGTCATTGAACCATAAACTGCTCTGCTGTTAACACACTGCAATGGGCCATACAGTGGGTATGGAATGGTGCCAAGGTCCTGGCCTCAAGCTGAATGCAGACAACAGTGTCAGCATTCTGCAAGGATGCTAAATATGGCAAGGACATGGCCACACTATTTCCCACATCAGCAGCAACCCCATAAATACACACACTGCAACGACAGACCTGGTACTCAGCGTGCTGACAATGTTGCATTCAGGCAACAAGTAGTGGCAGTGGTCAGAAAAGGCTTGTATGTAGTTTACCACATAAGTAAATGGAGTGCATCCAGACAAAAGATGGACATTACCTCTGAATAGTCCTCAGTCTGTACAATGCATTAGCTGCATGGCTGGTCTGCTATGCACCTATGCAGACATCTGCAGAAACTGTAAGGGCTATGTTAACATCCACAAAGGTCATCCATGGCCCTCAACACCTGTTCCATGCAGACAGCCTCAAATCAGTACTACCTCAGTGGTTATTGATCAGGTTGTCCACAGGTGTCTGTGGCATGCCTAGATGGCAATGTTGTGATCAGCCCTTCAACAGCTGTCCCCATATATAAGAGTATAACTCTGTGCCCATTACCGGCAAGACAGGCCTGAATCACATATGACACAGCACAAAATGCTGATGGAGAGGCAGTTCTGTCAACCAGAGGCTGCCCTGTCAAACAAATGCACTCCCCAAACATCCCAAACACAGTACCATGCAGACCCTCAACAACTGCTTCAAGGTTGAGTGGATGGGAAAGAAATATCTGTCCCAGGGCTCCAACATGTGCCCATCAATCCCATGGCTAACAAATGCTGATCAATGATTGCGTTGGGGGTGAAATAAGGGACCCAGGTCCAGTACTCTAGTAACCTCCTCTGTAACTATGCACCTGTGATCCTAAGGAACACCCAGATGACATGCATCAGGACTAACTTGCTGTGTCAAGGGGTATGCATACAAGGTTATGCTGTCTGCCCCCATTGTCCCTCACACACTGTTCCATGCATACTTTGGTGATGAAAAGTTGTCCATGATGCAACCCCACCATCTTAAGCTTCTGTAATGGCAGCAGCTAATCACAACTTACACACACAGACACCTGGAACACAAACAGAATA
Organism: Protopterus annectens; assembly: GCF_019279795.1. Taxonomy (NCBI): domain Eukaryota; kingdom Metazoa; phylum Chordata; order Ceratodontiformes; family Protopteridae; genus Protopterus; species Protopterus annectens. The sequence goes on along the minus strand of NC_056725.1, from coordinate 454,753,123 downwards.
AGGTCTGTGAGACAATAGTCAGTCAGCAGTACTAACAGCAATAAAGCATCATGCCACAAAGGTACATACACTTTGATGCATACGCATGACAACTGGCAGCAGACAGCACCTTACAGGGCACAATAGTACTACACTACAAAATGCCATTACCTGTACTAGATTCATCCTGTGCATCAGACGCATATTAGCATGTCCCTGTCTTTATGGTATGGATAACAGAGATGTGGCACAGGTATCATCACAGGCAAATGATATGGTGTGGGGTTGCCAAAGGCCTAGGCTGTGACATACAGCTGACATCATGTGTGTGTGTGTGTGTCAGGAAGGGTGCTGGTCAGCTGGGCCATGGAGAGGAGTTGTGTGTGTCTGTCGGGGACCTGCATGTGACAGTGATGTGTGAGTCTGTGCATGCATACAGTCAAGCCATGTGCTAGCCCTACACAAGGGTATGTTGGACAGCTGTGGAATGTACATGGCAGAATGTACAGTTCACCATCTCTGGTCACAAACACGGGAAATGGTTCTGTTAGGAGTGGCACTAACACCACCATGCCCAAGGCCAGATGTGGTACTACTTCTTGACAGTGACTGGTGTATGCTGGCTCTGTGTCCTTCACGGGACAGCCCAGGACTACATGACCATGGCCTGCCACATTGTGGTGTGGACAGCACCCTCCCTTCATTAGTGCTGGTGGTAATGCCACTACGGGAGTGTGAGTGTGCATGGCCACATGGGCTCTCAGCTGAGATTGTTGCTGACCTACGTCCACTTGTCTGACACCCTACTCCGACCACATGTCCAAGCAAAAACATTGCATGGTTAAGGACAGACAATATCTCACCCCACCGTCTATCCACTACATCAGCAAAATGACCTAAGGCATCACCAATGCCATGGAGGGTGTCATGTCTGCCAGCCAGTGTTGCATCAATGACCCTGAGCACCCGTCTGGTGTACTGTTCACAATATACCTGTACCTCCATGATGGACCAAAACATGCATCGGGTGACATGTGCTGTGACACCTCTGACAGGGGCTGGATGGGGAGCAGTCCTCCTCTGAGCAGCCGTCAATCTGCCTGTGTGGGCCCTCACCAACTACCTGGCTATGGCTAGTGTCTACAGTCTCAGATGCCATAGTCATCACACTACCCTATTCAATGCCAACACCCTCTGACTGCCCAATATCTGTGGCTGCTGGGGACTGAGTATGTGTGGGCATACTGATCATGTGCAGGCACATTGGGAGTGGAAGTGGAATGTCAACCTATGGGACAAAGTCAGCCCCCAACAACCTCACCTGTGCCTCACAATGGCCACCATCACCATCAGTATCTGATGAGACACTGACATCAGGTTGTGAAGGGGACACATTTTGACCTCCATGGTCACCTGTGAGGGGAAGACAACATGGCTACATTAATTCCTGCACTATGTTTGATGATGCACACACACACACAGGTGAGGTGTCATAATGGCATTATACAGACCACACCTTCTGACTGATGCCATGCACAACACACAATCAGACCACAACCGACACACTTTGGATAGGCCCTCAACAACATGCTGTGCAGCTATGTCCAGTCAATGTTGCTAGAACTATACACCTGTGAAATACATGAGAAGTCAGAGTATGTGATGGGCCTTCATCTAACACACAGTGCACTCGTGTACACAACAGTAATGCATCCCTGTATAGCACAGTGGCTACACCTATACCAAACTACATAGAAATATGTTACAGTTCCTACAAATATGCTAGTGTGATTACCAATGTGATGCACTGCAGTGAACTCCACCCACAAGTGAACATGGAACATACTGCAATATGGTTATGCTTAGTTGTGTGCATGGCAAACTAGCAACCCTTAACATGCCTAGGGTGTAGGTGACACATAACATGATAGTTCACACTCACTGGCTACAGGAAGAGGTTTCCCAGCCACACCAGAAGTACCTATGGAGTTGTGGGGGAGAGGTGTTGTCAGCACACGCACATATGGCAATGGTACAGGATAATATGTGCATTTATCAACATGTACAGTACAAGCTGTGATACCACCCAAAGTGCTGACATTCACAATATGTGTGCACGTCTGCATTACAAAACCCCAACCACAGATGCAGACTGACCTGACATATCTGTACAGGTATGCAGAGGCTGCCACTATGAATGTTACAGTATTAACATGATGACCACTGGAGGCTTACCTGGACACTACTCGGCTGTGGACTCTGTGCCACCCACCTCCACGACATATGTACTGATGCTTTCCTGTGATCCTGTGCATCCCTACAATATCATCCTCCATGGCAAAGCAACCGTCATGAAGTCACATTTGCAGTCGCCATCTCCCACAATACCCATCCACCTAGGGCAGCCATACATACACCTCCAACATAGAATACATCCTCCTGGGGGGTATACACACCTTCACAGGTCTCAAACCATCATCTAGGACTGGCACCAATTTCCACACATACACACAAGTGCTATATGTGCATTTGTACAGATGTATGTAGTCAATTATACCCAACAGGCCTACATCATTCTCTGCTAGGATATGTACACCTGTCTGGTGGACATGTGCAATACATACTGTCCATAACAGGGATGACATGCCGCTGTCCAAGAAAACGTAGGGACAGATGTCCATTTTGGAGCAATGTCTCCTCAGCATGTACATGAGAATGGGATCTGTCCTGCAAATCTGCACAACAAACACAGAGTCTACATTGTCTACATCCACTACACACAGTAATCTCCCCCTACTGTACATATGTCTGCGATAGCACAGGAAGCAGCTGCAGCTGCTCATTTGTGGTGCTCAGGGACACCAGCTATACCACTGCTGTTGGTATTGCATACCGTATGCGTGACAGAGTCGGTGTAGGCTGCACCCCCTGTGCTCTCCATGAGTACATCAGGATATCCACAGTATGTCTCCTGTCTCCTATATGTGGGGAATAGGTCACCACTGCCATGTGATAGTAATGGTATACAGCTGAATTGGGAGCCTATCACATCACAGGATGCATCCTACATGACCCCAAGCATAGCCTTGCAGCACCATAAGGAATGATATTGAAAGGAGGACTGACTACTGCCTTTGTCCTATCTGTTTCATGGATGACCACTGTCACCCCTTTACTAAGGTGGGGCATCCCCCACTCAGTCACATGACAGACACAGCAGCCTAGCTAGACTATTCTGCAAGGCCATAGCACAGTTTCAAGTGAACCCCCATTAACAAGGACATGTGGGACCTGGACACACTCGATTACGCACACTTAGGCTTTGTCAAGGAAGGATTCATGTCTGCTACACTCAGGTGACTTCGATGACACAGTCACCAAAGCCATGGATGGGGGGACACTGCAAAATGCCTAACTTGAGCTGGACACACTATGTGACAGTACAGCCCACATGGCCATCATAGAAATAACACTGCCAAGTATGCATCACACCATATGTTACCATAGGGGTAGCACACCAGTGCACTGACAAGACCCACCTATTCCACATAGGGTAATGCACCTCATGTGGTTCACCCATGAGTAGGTGTGTAACCTGTTGTTCTGTGTTTGGACCTCTGTTATGTGTGATGTACACATCTGAGGTGCATATAACAACCATTAGCCTATGTCCAACCATGTCTGCGGATGACTTCATGCTGTGTGCTGTCACCGGATTCCTTACTGATGTGCACATCTACCTAGGAGGGTCTCACACAGATACATGACCATTGCCAGACACATGGCCTCAAGCTGCATACCAGGACATGAAGTGTGAACCCCTATGGGGAGAGTGACATCACCACATATTATGACAGTACACACAACATCCTAGGCACACAATCAGTCGTGAGTGTGCTGTGGACACAAGTCTTTGGCAACATGACACATCAACACAATGTTTCTTCCATTGTAAGATAAACCTTCTACATGGCCCATGTCATACATAAGGGTATGTCAGCATGGGGTATAAACATCACAACATCCTCCGAAATCACACAGCACATGCAGCAGTTGGGGACATCACAGAGGTTCCTCAACAGGGAATACCAGGCCATCACACATGTACCTCACAGCGATAGGTCATAAGACCAACCCTCTACCTGGTTTCATACAGAATCCACATGGGTGACCTCAGTGTGGTATGCAAGGCACTCAAGAACTCCACATTGCTGGGACTGCTGCAGAAGTGCAAGTCATGCTCCACACAAACTCTAACACACACACACACACACACCCTGGTATGTGACATGAAGTGGCCTTATTGGCAGCTCAGATGTGTCCCACACAAACAGCCTTCTGTTGAATGTGCACCCTGTCCACATCAGGCAATGTAGCTATTTACACCTTTGCAGGAGTAGCCTGGATAACTTCATGGTTAACTGTACATACACCCTTGGGATACAGACCGTGTCCCTGTTGGACGGGGGCATCTGGTGCTGCCTTGTATACACATGGGCTAACATCTGGCCTAGGCATATGGCTGCTCAGGGCCCATAGCCTAGTAACATGATATGGCACCAGGACTAGCAAATATGGCCTGAGTGGTCTGAAAGACTGTGTTATTATGTGTCCACACCCATCACTGTCATTGACTGCTGGATGTCCCCTATGGGCAGCATGTTAGTAGCATGTCATCCAGCCTACATCTGTAAAATAGGTAAGTGGTACTACAAGTGCATGTGAACATTTCAGCAACATCTGTGCTACACAATAACTGACAGCAGTGCATATGTGGTGTAGTGTGTCCTCCTCGTAGATGTCTGACATCTGGAGTACCCAGATATTTGCAGAATGTGTACATGTGCCTCATAGATGTAGACCTCGTGCCAGACAAATGTGCATTTCCAGACACTGGTTGGACAATATATAATGGTTGTCCCCAGAATTTGTGGAATCTGTGACACGGCAGACCCCTGGGAACACAGTAATGGTACATGAATATCTGGCACTGTACGCGTTCCCTTACATTGTATGCTCAATATTTATGCAATGCCGCTGAGCCAAAGCTAGTGGCCCCCCACTACTAGTACCTATAACCTGCTGCCCTGCTGCAGGAAGTCACCAAATAGGCAAGCCATAGGTGTCAAGCAATGAGATGCAGGTGTGGAGTACACAGTGACCTAGCCAGAGTAACTCATTAATGGCGAGGGACACCTGTACAATCTTTGAAATAAGTCTGTATGATATTCACAGACTGAGATGGGGCTTATTGACCATACATTATGTCATATGCTGCCTGTATCCACCAGTTCTTGCTGTCAGTATTGTACAACAGTCAACAAACTTAGCAATCATATGTGAGCTGACCATTGCTGGAGTGATTCAGGGGCCAGAGCTGTGATCTATGTCACTGCAGACAGAGCTGTAAGAGATGACCATATGTGTGGGACAGCAGACTAACAGCAACATGTCAATCCAGGCAATGTTGTTGAGACCTACAGTTTAAATTCTTATTTCCCATGACTGCAACCCCCATCTGCATTCCATTGCATGCTTCATTCAATGACATACCTGGTATAGTGCTGTACTCCTTTGAGTGAAGAAATCCAGTTGTAGTATCCTAGTAAAAAGTAGTGTCCCGTCATGAATAAAGGTTCAGACCTATTTACCATAGGAAGCAGCTTGCCTTTTGTAGGTAATCCTCATGAACAGGTAATTGCCTGTGGACCAGTTTGTAACTCCCACTTGCTAATTGCATCCAGAACACCTTGTTGCCTTTCCATTAACCAATGGCATGACTACACAGTGCTATAATTAAGACCTTCATGTAGGCCCTGCCCCTCTTTCTGGCCTGTGAAGAGGACATTATTGAGGTGTTGGCCCTACAGTATTACAGAGGGTAGGTAGAAATACTGTCCACTGTTTGGATTGATGTGTTATGTTCACAGTTTTGTATTCTATGTCTGGCCATTGTTAACTGACTTTAAGATTCTGTAGCAGTGTACTGTTGAACAATGTGTGATGGGGTCAGTAAGAAGGCAGGCAGATGTGAGTGTCATAGATCCTTTTTATCTGAATGTGCATGCTGCTACAGTTGGTGCTGTTCTATCAGATGTATATATTTGTAGGAGGAGACTGTGACACATGTCCCTTTCACATAAGCACCCCCCCAACCCTTGAGGTATGTGCGTCATGTGGATACTCTGTTTTAGGTGTTTGGGATGTATGATAGGGCTGTAGCAGGTAGCTGGACATACTGATGCATGTGTAGCAGGCCACAGCTGCTGCATTCTGGCCAGGAGTCAGACTAGGGATTGTGAAGACATAGGGTAACAGCAAGCTGTTCTTGTCAGTGAAGGAGTGGTGTCAGCTGTTGTGTCACAGCATGGCCTGGCTGAGGGTGCCCATAACAGTCCAGGTACAGCATGTGCCTCTGGTACATATGTTACATAATAGTGCCATCCAGAGAGTGTTAGGCAACATTTAGAACACATATTCATAACTGTGAAATGTGTCCTACCCTGCAAGCCTTTAACGTGCTACTGTGGGTGGCAGTAAGCTTTGTGGGAGCAACCAATTTTGCTGGACATTGTATGGCTCAGTTATTTCTATGTTGCATTGGCATGCATGTAGTTGTGCCACAGACTGGGCGGTGGGTCAGGACTGTGGGTGTCCAGATGTGACACATGCTGAAATGCAACAGACAGATGATATATAATATATTCATCATCATCATCATCATCTTCTTTCGGCTGTTCCCATTAGGGGGTCGCCAGAGCAGATCATCTGTTTCCATTTCTTCCTGTCCTCTGCATCTTGCTCTGTCACACCAAACACCTGCATGTCCTCTCTCACCACATCCATAAACCTTATCTTAGGCCTTCCTCTTTTTCTGTTACCTGGTAGCTTCATCCTTAGCATCTTTTTCTCAATATACTCAGCATCCCTCCTCAGCACATGTCCAAACCAACATAATCTTGCCTCTCTGGCTTTTTCTCCAAACCTTACAACCTGGGCTGACCCTCTAATATACTTATTCCTAATCATGTCCACCCTCGTCACACCCAGTGCAAATCTTAGATCTTTAACTCTGCCACATCCAGCTCAAACTCTTACCTTTTTGTCAATGCCATATATTAATAATATATATTATATATTCCTGATAGTAATACATTATATATATCATGATATTATATTATGACAATATATATTATATGCTATATTACTAATACAGTACTATAGTATGGGAGATGTATTTGTAAGACATATGTGCATGCATACAGTGTGTTACACATGACTGGCATGGACATATGTGTTCAGACGGGTATGACGTGAGACACTGAGCTGTCTGTAATGGTTTGTAAGCTCAATCTGCACTGCATTGCCAGTATGTCAGTGCACAGAATAGCTTTTATGGCAACCCTGCCATAAGTAGGGGGCACAACCATGCTCATTCAGCAACAGTCTGTGCATTTGTCAGCTCTACCTGATATTGTAGGCCTTCCGTACATCCAGAACATTTATTTGTCTATGTACTGGTTTTCTGTCTGTGTCAGAGGCCCAAGTTAGGGTTGCCACCTTTTCAAATGGCCAAAGTGGGACATTTTTTGGTAAAAACATCTGATTTTGCAGGGAAAACATACCCACGGCCAGTACAAAGGACAGAACTTCATTTTTTGCCTAAATAAAAGTTTATTCTTATAGCATTTTAGTTGCTTGTTCTGTTTCTTATAACATTTAGGTGTTTCAGATACAAAATAACTGTTTTATGCAACTACTACATAAAATATAGGAAATATGTTTGTCCTAATGGGTCTATATCACATAGTCGAAGTTACGTAACTTCGAACACCTAATGGTCGAACCATTATGTTTGAAGTTACATAACTTCGACTACCTAAAAAAAAAAAAAAAATGGACAACAAAATAAACTGTTGTAAGCAGGGAAGCAAGCCCCCCTGCACCCCCACTACTTAAATATACCAATTCTGAGATTGCACCACATTGAAGTGAATGGAAACCTCCACCTATGGAGATTTACATTCATATGCTCGAATTTTTAAAATTTCGAACATATGGTCTCGACCATATGTGGTTCAAACTTGTAAAAGTTCGATGATGTGATAGGAGCACTGTCCTAACATCTCAGGACATTTGCCATTGTTTCTATTTCTTTGCAGGACACAACTAGCCAAAGAGGGTCTGTCCCTCACAAAGTGGGACAGGTAGTCACCCTAGCCCAAGTACACTGCAATTTGTCCCAGTATATATAGGAGTAGTGTGGCACTGGCAATCAGGATATGTTTGTAAAAACACTACTTGATCTCCAGAGCTCTGTTGGCCTACTGGTGTAATGCATTATGTTGTAGTTGACAAGGTTAGGGTACAATACTTGGCAGTGGTGTCTTTTCCCCTAATGTTACATCACTATACTGATATTTTTAGCCAAAAATGCATCTATCCCCCAAAGCTGAGTTGGTGTAGTGGTGTGGTTCTCTGAAAATAGATCAGAAGGCCCTGGGTTCAATACTTGGCAGTGGTGTCTTTTTTCCCCTAATATTACATGACTGTACTGCATGATATATTTACAAAAGCAGTACTAATTGCCCAGAGCTGATTTGGCTTAGTGGTGCTTTGCTCTGACTCTAGTGCATAGGGTCCTGTGTTTGAGACTTGCCAGGACTGGTTATTTTGTTGCTGGGTAGAACAGTGTCTGAAGAGATAGGGTGATTAAAGTAGTTTTAAGCAGGTTTATGCGCCGTGTTGTGATGCCAAGCAGCAAAAAAGTGATAGGAAAGTGGTGAAATGGGGGCAAGCAGGGGGAAAAACATTATGATGGCAGGTAGGGATGTGTAGGATGGGTGTAGGAAAGGAATATAGCTCTCCATTTCTTGTGTAGCAACAGCTGTGCATGATGTGGACAATTTGGAATTTAGAGCCTCACACCCCACAGGGAGGGGTGTGGGTGACATAAATTTGTTGATTAATTCATGGGGAAACTGATTAATGTCAGTGTACGTGGGGGTGAAATGGAGAGCTATATATAGGCTGGAATTTTTTTTTTGGGACAGATGGCCGTTTTTTTTAAGGTGAGAGTGGGATGTTGGGGAGGGGCTGTAGGTACATTTGGGGAGGTAAGTTGGGTAGGAGCAGTTGCTTTTGCAGACAGACAAGACAATGGACAGGGGTGGTGTATGACGCATGAGGGGGTAAACACCTTGGACAAGGAGGGTGGTTGGGAATCAGAGGACCACGTGCCCCCAGATGGAAACAGTGGGGCTGAGGTCCCCACCCATGGGCAGTCACCACTGCCCCTTTATGGCCTCAAAGGTGGCTGTGCTGGGGCTGGGCACAGGGGCCAGCCTGCCCCTCAAGGTGCACTAGTCTGCACTCTATCTGGTGCAGACAGTCATCCAAATCCCACTGGATGATCCTGCACATCATACCTCGGAATTGCTGTCAGGTGACAGGGTTCCCACCGGGTCCCCTGAGGCAGTCCCACCCAGAGGGTGGTGCAGGACTAGCAGAGGAGGCAGCTCGAGGTTGTGTCCCAGATGTGCTGGGACCTGGTGCCAAAGCCAGATGAGGCAGGACAGGCGGATCCGATGGGATCGGCCTCCCCAAACATGCTATAGTGTTGAGGTTTGTCAAAGTGTATTGGATAGTCATGAACAAAACATTTCAACATTAGTTATAACAGCATGCATAGGTATTCCAATTAACCTGAAACAAAAGAATTGAAAAAAATTGCATATCAAACAGAACACATGCATAAATGGAATAACAGTCATTATTGTAACAGCATGCCACCAACATGGAATTTGAACAAGGTATGTTAGTATGCAACCACTGAAATATATGAACAATAATACAACACAAGTCTCAACATTAGGTTTTGAGAATAACATACCCATAGTATATGAATAATAATTAGTGATGCAGATAAGGGGTGGGGGAGAGAAAAACAATCCATTACCAACTGTACAGGCTATACTTTTCACAACAGTGCTGCTCAATACTTTACAGGTCTGCCCTTGCTTTACATATACCTGTAGCCTATAGCTTCTGTAGCACATACATACCTGTTAAGCAGTTGACCTGGAATGGTATGGGGCCAGCTCTGAGAACTGTAGGTACATAACCAGAGGGGACTTGTACATACCAGGGTTACATATATGATTAACAAGGTGTACCCTGCACTGATGCTGTGTGAGTGTGCTACTGGCATACTTCACTGGATTTATATCTGTGTCCAAGGTTATTGGCAACAGTGATCACTAGCTGTGACCACGTGATACTTGAGAGACATGTATCGGGAAGAGTGCATGGTGTATATACCTATCCTGCTGTCATTTGTAGGCATGGGATTGGACACTAGTACATTTGTACACAGTTTATTTGTACACCCTTCATACAGCTAATACAAACATTTCTTTACCTGTAAGCCATGTGGAATAAATATCTGCTAACACTACATGACTGTTTCTAAAAATAGTCAGGATTACTTGTGTGCAACTATACACACATCTTAGTACCAGTCCCTGGATTAAAACTGTGTGTGTGTGTGTGTGTGTGTGTGTGTGTGTGTGTGTGTGTGTGTGTGTGCAAAAATGAACAACATATCTATTTCTTATCACACTGAGCTACTGGGCCACTGCTGTTGGCTGCTTGACTGATTTCTGCCTAAAAACCACTTGGTTACAAAGTCTGACCTTGTAATATAAGTATAGTGTCACAGAAGACTGTAGTGACAGTTGAACATACATGCATGAGATTCATTGCATGATAGTAAACTGTGTATTAATACTTTGAATGCAGGTGTACACATTTAACCCCTAGTGGATGTGAATATGTGTGATCTGTACGGACCATAGCATGGTGCTGTGTTGCGTACCCGGCCCATATACATTTCCACATCATATATTTGCAGTCTCCACCTATTACAGTCTCATACTTGCTTGCATCAGTGTACCTACATTCAGGACTACATATAGCTGAAATGCAAAGGTGAACACAAGACAATGCTGCAGGGAACACACTATAATACATTACACATTTCTATTCAAGGTTCAGATCTTAGTGCAGAACATATATCAAATTTCATTGTATCTTGTTTTACAGCTCCACATCTACAGTTCAGCATAACAGCTGTTTATCAGCCAAACCTCACTCAATTTGTGGTCTCATAGCCATATTTGTTGTGTAACATCTGTACAATTGTATTTCTTCAACAACAGATCAGAATAAACACATCAGTTTGTGGAAGTATTATTGAGGGTGACCTGACATAGTGGTTTATTACATTCAAAATTCTAAATTCAGTTGTACTTCATATCCTGTAGATGATGAATGAATGTCATGTATTACCTTCACAGTAGCACTCACAGTGTACTTTATTACCAGATCCTTAGTATTCATATTGTGATGTCATTCCTATACAGTATTACTACAGTATTGGCTTTCTTTCGTCAATAGTATCTTATTTGTTGCCTTCATCTGTATTGCACAGTACCTGGCCTTAGTCACTTATATCAATGTGGGTCTAATAACACATTTATTCAGTACGCTCAGAACACACCACACCTAATGGCAGTAGAAAATGACACTTTCTTATTTATTGTACTATATATTGCAAAATAGATCTGTACTCACCACACTCTTAGTGCAGCCTTGCAAGACGTCCAGCATGGACCTCAATGTTATGAGTCCTCTCCTCTGCAGCTGTGGGGGAAACATACCACTATGCATACCTGTCTATCAGCTATTCATACTACAATTTGATAACTCACCAGTTCATATACTTGCAAACTTCTGGGGCATTCCGGGCCCAAGCATCTTGGATCCAGTGGGTTCGAGTGCCTCCTTCCTCTGCTTCAGGTCATCATAATGATGACAGACCTGCTCACCAGTGCAGGGGATTCCAGTGGCATTGGTGAGCTCACATGCCAGACAGTCCCAGGCCTCAGACTTGTATTCTGAGCCCTGCTACTGGCCCTGCAGCAGTCAGTCATTATGGTTCTTAACAAGGAGCCCAGCCCCTTGACTCCAGCATGCCCCAGTGCTGCTCCCTCTCCAGCATTTGCCATAGTCCCTGCATGGATCAAATTTTAACAGGGTCTGCCTGTATTCTTGCCAGTATGGTTTAAATAAGGACACCCTTTACCTCCAATTGGACCATTTTTAGTGTGCAAACCCACTAAGCTGAGTTGAGGAGTGCTTAAAGTGGCAAAGGCTTACCAGTGCTCAAATCCGCTTAGTGTAGCTGAGGACTGCTTAGAATGGGACTGCTTAGCAATGCTCATACCAGCTAAGTGGAGCTTAGCAAATCTTAGCTAAGGAAAAACAAGATTTTTCATGTAAAAAAATGTATATTAATTACTCATTATCGATACATTATTAAGTGCATGTATTTTACTTTACATGACCTCCCCCTATGTGCTTTCATTACGTTACCTTGGGGTATGACAGTACTGTATCGGACACTTGTGTTTAAATGGTTTTTACCTCATATCTCCACTGACAGTGGGACTCTGGACAAGCTACCCGATCCTGGTTAACAAATATCAATAACTACATAAATAAATAAAATACAAATTAATATAAAAATGCTTTCCTATGTTAAAAGCTGAATGGTCTGTTTGGGTATTTGAACCATGCACCTACTGCACACAAAGCCATGACTCTAACCACTCAGCTAACTTGGCTGTGAAGATTTCACCTATAGATTTCTATATAGTTTCTCGATACGTTTAAGCACCTCTGACCAAGTGCAGCACCACACTGCGCAAACCCACTCAGCTATGCTTAAACTTAAAATAAATAAATAATTAATTAACTAATACATATAATAGGGACAATAACATTTAATCACCATGCCATACAGCACTCTGACAGTACATGGGGTGTGTCACAGTCACTGTAACACACCCCCTACAGCTACATTTTCAAAATGGCCAGGAACACACAAATATTATGCATTTTAGTGATTTTAGTGCTGTACGGCACTTTGAAAATACAGGAGGTGTGTTGTGGACACTGTTACACACCCCCTGTGTGATATACAAACATTTACTTATGAAAAAGTGTCTGGGGATACTTTATTTGAATCATTTAGTGCCATACAGCACTTTGACAATGCAGGGGGTGTGTTACAGATACTGTAACACACCACCTACGTGACATTACACTTAAAATTATTAAATAAGTATCCAAGGGCACATTCTTATTGTTTTAGTGCTGTATGGCACTTTGAGAGTGCATGGGGCACATTACAGATCTACGAGCATTGTAACACACCTCCTAGCACTCCTTCAGTATCCATGTACACAGCTCCCCCTCAGTAGCACATCTTCATTAATATGCATGGCACGCTGCTGAGAGAGACACACACATGGACACTGTTCACTCCATGTAGAAATAATGTTATTCCTGCAAGTAGTTTATTAAATCTGGGGGACTGTCATTCCAGCATATACATTATTTATTACTTCATACTGTTGGCACATTTATAACTTATATGTGAGCTCAGTTTAATCTGCAACATATGTATTTTCTGTGTTGTGAAATGTGTGTGTGTGTGTGTGTGTGTGTGTGTGTGTGTGTGTGTAAAACAGTGTGACCCTCCATGAATGAAAAAAAAAATACAATTAAAGGAAATAAAGTGTACTTTGAAATGTAAAGTGTGACTTTCTGCAATTTCACAGGAAATACTTTTATACAAGTCACATAAGAGTTTGCAGTCATTAAGAAAAAGGGCCATAAAATGTAACTACAAGATGCTTCAAATGAAGCAGTCATTTGTAATCAAATGTGAAACTGGTCCCTGACGTGAGGGTCTGAAGGTGACAATTATTTTTTCTATTGAAAAAAAATGATGTAATGTTATGTAACACACACACACACACACACACACACACAATTTTTCTACGAGAACAGAAAATATGAGGCAATATATGTGTGAATATATTTAAATCTGCCATTTGGGAAAGTTTAGTGACACATCTATGATTTTTTAAATTCTGCCTTCTATAATTTTAGTGGAAATAATGAGGTCAAGTATTTCTTTAGTACTGGACACTAGTGCATTTATTTAACTGTAGATGACATTCTTCTTTAACTCTATCTTGTCTTAAGGCCATGTGGCTAGTATCAATTTATGCATTGTTATTTTCAGAGAAGGCAACATTATTTACCACTATATGCTGGCAAAGTTTGATATCTGCCTTCAGAAAACAGATCATTTGAAAACATTACTAGTGAGATTTTTTTTGAATTTATATTGGACTAAATAAAGAGTGTTCAGGTAACTGGGGTGTTCGGTTTCCAGACACATCTATGTGGCAGTACTACCTTGCTGGGAAGAAAGGTGTGGGGAATGAGATGATTTTGTCAGCCTTCTCTAGGAACTGTACTTATGTAAATACTTGTTTGAAAAGCAGTTACCATGAATAAGGAACACTGATAGGAAAACTGGCTCACAGAGAGAGAGAGGTGAGAAAGGGACCTAGGGTGCTAGGCCAGAGACTAAGTTCTGTTAAGTTATCAGTGTGTAATCTTAGTCTTTGTAGATGGTGGAAACCCATACCCAGAACAGCAGTGTGTCAGGAGGAATGCTTAGAAGTATCAGGATGGATTTTTTTTTCAAGTAGAATTATTTCAGATATAATGCTACAACTACTTCTGTGCAAGTCAGGATAGAAAAAGATAATCGTGTTTTGCAGAATTATTTCAGACATCATACTACATCTACGTAAGTTAAGGTAAGAAAGCATAACCACATTTTGTTTGCCAGGAAAGTTTGTTAGAAAATAAAATAAAACATGCAAAGTTGCAAAACCAGAGTTCCAAAGTGGAGAATCTATTTCTGCATTAATCGCCTGTTTCTTGATTGTTTAAACTCTGTTAGAAACCTTGTATTTTTAAGAGTATGATGTTTTAACCAAATTTCGTCTAATACGGTACTGTCAGGCATAAGAAAATTTACTGTATGTGGGAATGTGAGAAGTATTTGTCATGAGATGAGAAACTTCCAGAACAGTAGCTGTCATTTAGATGAGAAAAGAAAGTTTACTGGATAATGTAACAGCTAAGAATTGTAAACTGTACTGGAGAATATTCCAAATGAACCACCAAGTTGGGGGACTGTGAACTGCTCATTCTTGTATTTTATGAGTATAAAGGTAACCATTAGCTTGCTCTGATTAAATTCACTTTTGTGACACTCAAGATGCTGCTATCCTCTCTGTAAATAAAACACCTTTGCTATCATGTGACTGTCTACAGAAGATTTGTTTGTGATCTGCCAGCTTCTGATTTACAATGGCAAGACAGCCAGAAGTTAAGAATCCAGAGGACATGATCAGGTTGAATATCCAAAAGGCTCCATTGCGAAATGAAGAGGAAGAGTTTGTAGCAACAAAGGAAGGCTGAGAGATAGATCAGCAACAGAAGGGGGTTCATACTTATCAAGTTAGGAGCAGATCCATTAAGACTGCACCTATAAGTGTACAGGAATGAAAGAAGTTATGTAGGAGGAGCAGATGAACTTAGCTTAACACAGTGTGTTTTCCACTGGAGGAAGAGACTGGAGAATGGATACCAGTGTTTCTCATCCTTCCAGAAAGAATGGACAGTAAGCACAATATTTTTTATGATTGCACACTTGCAAAAATAATGTGCAGAAGTTGTCAAAACATTTGAAAGGGGGACTTCCCTGTGCTTAAAACAAATACATTGGGTCTATATTATAACAGCAAATGCTTAAAATAGCAAACTCTGTATAACTGACCCAAAAACACAAAATTCTGAACAAACGGAACAGCAATTTTTTTTTTCCCCAGGGGAAAAAAAATTGCTGGTCTGCAAAAAAAAAAAAAAAAAAAGGGCGAACCTCAATGTGGGGTCTGTGCCCGCCATACTCCACTACTTAAATATACAAACTCTGAGACTGCACCACAGTGGAGGAAACGTCAAAGTCCCGAAAACGGGAAAGAAAGGTACAAATACTCTCTATACCTATATCACTCTGTATCACTGTGAATAAAGATACCACATCAAGGGTCACCAAATAAATCCCCTACATTAATTCAAGATCTCGTGCGTGCACACACAAATCATTCAAAAATGCTCCATGTCTATTAGGATGTGCTGTATGTTATTTATTTTTTTATGTAGGCCAGACCCTATTTTTCTAAGGGATATGTTTCCAGTAGATTGACATACTATAGATCAAGTAAGTCAGTTATTGAGGATTGTTTTGGAAAATAATGTTTTTGTGTTTGGGAAAGACTTTTATTGGCAGTCCAATGGCGTAGCTATGGGCACGTTATGTGCCAATAGCTATGCCAATGCTGTAATGGCAGTTTGGGAAATTAAGCACATGTTACAGGGTCCTTTTGCAGACAAAGTGTACTTCTTGAGGAGGTTTTTGGATGACCTCTTTATTTTGTGGAGGGGGACTACTGAACTGAAGGAATTTGTGCAATTTATTAATCAAAGTTCTAAGCTTTTGAATTTCACATACACATATTCTATGGAAATAGTTACTTTTTTGGATGTAAGTGTTGAGAAGAGAGAAGATGGTACTATCATAACTAGATTGCATAGAAAGGAATGTTAAGTAAACCATCTTTTAGCTAAAGATAGCATGCACCCTCCCTACATTTTAAGAAATGTTCAAAATCAGTTTTATAGGGCCTCTAGACTAAATGTCATAGAGGAGGATTTTCTTCACCAAGTTGAGAGAACTAGTAGTGAATTACAAGAAAGGGGTTATAACACTAATGATATAGAGACTAGTATTAAGGAAGTGAGTAAGCTGAGAGACTCAAAGGCCAGACCCTATTTTTCTAAGAAAAGAGATATGGGAGAGAGAGGTCTTAATAGGAATCAAGCCAGATTACAAGAAAGAACACAAGTTAGAGTACATTTCTATTATTCCAAAGATGCATGGGTGTATATGGATGTTATAAGGAAACATTGGGACATATTGAAAGTAGATAAGGACATCAGTACGTTGAGTGATGTAAAACCTAGTTTTTCATTAAAGAACTATAAATCATTGAAAAAGGCAGTTGTGTCAGCCCAGAGTGAATGACAAAAAACAGGGCATTCCTAGTTCTGGTGTAAACAGGAGCACAAAGAAGTTTGGTAGATGTGCAAACACCCAGACCAATTAAGGGCCTATGAGTTCAATATTACAGCCACCTCTGAAACTGAACATATTGTTTATTTGGCACACTGCATAGTATGCTTCAAGTTCTATGTAGGGAAAACAGATAGATCCCTAAAGGAAAGAATACGTGAACATATCTATGCTATTAGTAAGAGAAATAGAGTAAATGCCTTAGCCAGACACATCATTAATACTGATGTGGAATATGGCTTTAAGTTTTTGGTTATAGGGAGAACCTATGAGAGCATTAGAGTGGGAGACCTACAGAACATTACTGAAAAACTTGAAGCAAAGTGGATAGTTAGGTTAAGGGCTGCTAAAGGTCATGGACTTAATGGAAAAAGAAGTTATGTCCTTACCATAACGTTCCATGTAAGTTGTTCATCTCGCCTTTTTGTTCTTACACGTGGGTCGGAGCCGATCCCTCGGCTCTGAATCAGCCGCTTTTCAAGCTCAGACTCTCAGAGAAGCTCGAGACCTAGTGTATATCCCATGATACTCTACTGTGAATCCCCAGATCTAGTATGCTGCGACCAAGACAGCCTACAGACAGAATAAGACTATGGAGTCTACCTACTTAGGTAACTATAAAAATAGAAGTAAACAAGAACAGTAGGAATGTATAAAACAGACTGACAACTGAACCAATCCTCCAAGGCAACCATCTCACTTGACTGGAGGGGGAAGGTGGGTGGGAATGTAAGAACAAAAAGGCGAGATGAACAAATTAGATGGAATGTTATGGTAAGGACATAACTTCTTTATGTGAAGTTGTTCTATCTTGCGGTTTTGTTCTTACACGTGGGTAGCGTCCCAAGCACCCTAATCCTGGGTGGCTCACGGGAGAACATTCCTGAGCACAGTGGAACCAAATGTAGCCCTGTCCCTGGAGGTCCTATCCACTTCATAATGAGTAATAAATGTGTGAGGTTTTGACCACGTGGCAGCTCCACAGATGGTATCTAAAGGCAAGCGAGCTGCATGAGCCAATGATGTAGAAACAGCTCGCATAGAATGGGCTTTGATGTTAGTTTCTAACGGTTGATTAGTGGAAGCATAAATGAATCTGATGCAGTCAGACAGCCACTTGGACAGTGTGGTTTTTGACACTGCGAAACCTTTCTTATTCTCTGCATAAGAGACGAAGAGTTGATCTGATTATCTGAAATCCTTCGTTCTATCCAGATAGAACCTCAGCTGTCTATGTACATCAAGCTTGTGTAACATATATTCAAGTTTGTTGGTATGGTGTTTGAAGAAGGTTGGGAGCTCAATGGACTGATTTAAGTTATTTTCTGAAGAGATCTTGGGAAGAAAGGTAGGATTAGTCCTGAGGGATACCCTATCAGGGTGAAAAATCAAGTATGGGGGTTTGGAGGACAAGGCTTGAAGTTCAGAGACCCTATGTGCAGATGTAATGGCTTCCAGGAATAAAGTTTTCCAAGACAAAAATTTTAAATGACAAGATGAAGCATGTTCAAAGGGCGCAAGCATCAGTTGGGATAAAACCAGATTCAAATTCCAGGGGTAGACAGGATGCCTAATAGGTGGCCTGAGATATGGTGGGTTCCTTTTAAGAATGCTTTACATAGTCTGTGCCACATGATGTTAGAGCCGTTAAAGCCTACATGGAAGTTTGAGATAGCAGCCAATTGAACTCTAATGGTGGCAGCTGCCACGCCATCATGGAACAAGGAAGACAAGAAATCTAAGATGGTATGAACAGGTGCTACACAAGGGTCAGTGTCATGTTGAGAAGCCCAGTGAACAAATCGTTTCCATTTGCTATTATATAGTTTCCTGGTGGATAGTTTATGAGAGGAAACTATAATATGTTGGACCGCAGAAGACAAATCTTGTGACCTGGCTAATGTGGGAATCGGAGCAGCCAAGCTGTCAGTTTTAGGGAAGTGAGGGAGGAATGGAGAACTCCCGATGAATGAGTCAGAAGATCCGGCACTGGGTCCAGGATACATGGTTCTTCCACTTGATACTTCTGCAGAAAGGGAAACCAAATCTGTTGAGGCCAAGACGGGGCTATCATAATCACAGTCCTTCCCAGACTTCTGGCTTTCTGCATGAATTTGGGAATTAGAGGTATTGGCGGAAAGGCATATAGGAGGCCTGGGGGCCAATCATGTATGAGCACATCCCTGGGTTTGTTCCCCGGTGGGGGATAAAGGGCAAAGTAGCTGCTGCATTTGGCATTCATCAGAGATGCAAATACGTCACAGCAAGGCTGGCCCCATCTGTGGAAAATGTTTTCTGCCACCTGTTGTTAGAGAGACCACTCGTGGGGCAACAGCATGGCTCTGCTTAGTTTGTCCACTATCACGTTGGATGACCCCGGGATGTGCGTTGCTATCAGAAAGCGTCTGGTGGATACAGCCCATTGCCAAATTCTTAGGGCCTCCTGGCATAAAGGGTACGATCTGGTTCCACCTTGTTTGTTGATGTACCAGACAACTGACATGTTGTCCGTCTGGATATCAATTGTGCTTGGAGGAAGAGAGTCGTGAAAGTGTTGCAACGCTAGGAATACTGCTCTCAGCTCTAGGACATTTATATGCAAGTGTGTTTCCATGATTGACCAAGTGCCTTGGACCGTCTTTCCCTGAAATGGCCCCCACACCCTATCAGGGAAGCATCCATGGTCACTGTGGCTGAGGGTTGGGGAAGAACGAAGGGACGTCCGATTATCACTTGGTTGCTGTTCAACCACCAACTGAGATCCTTCTTGCAAAGATTGGTTAACTGGATCTCGTGTGACATGGGCAGTTGTTGGTAAGACCATTGCGCGAAGAGTAACCACTGGAGTATTCGCATGTGCATGCGGCCTAATGGAACTGCTATCAATGTGGCTGCCATCATGCCTAAAAGCTGTAGTATCTGGGACGCTGGAGCTTTGTTGCGGGCTAAGAGACTGGATAATTGATTTTTTAGAGTTACGATTCTTGATTGGGGCAACCTGATCCTTGCATTGATGGTGTCCAGTTCTGCCCCTATAAATGTAATATGCTGTGAGGGCGATAACGCAGATTTTTCGAAGTTTAAGGTTATGCCCAACTGGGAACAAAGGTCTATGGTGTAGTCTCTTGCTTGGATTAGTTGATGCCTGGAGGTGGCGGTGAGGAGCCAGTCGTCCAGATATGGAAACACCTGGAATCCCAACCATCTCAGGTGAGCCATGACCACTGCCATACATTTGGTGAACACCCTGGGGGCTGTGGTGAGACCAAAGGGCAGGGCTCTGAATTGGTAATGACTGGCCCCCAGCCAGAAACGCAGGTGATCTCTGGATGATCTGTCCATTTTGATGTGGTAGTAAGCATCCTTGAGATCTATAGAGCACATCCAATCGCCCGTTGCTAAGAATGGGAGAATCGAATGCAGCGTGACCATCCGGAACATTTCCTTCTTGACGAAGGTGTTGAGTTTGCTGAGGTCTAGTATGGGCCTCCAGTCCCCGGTTTTCTTTGGAACTAAAAAGAACCTTGAGTAAGTTCCGGATCCTATTTGGTCTGCCGGGACTGGCTGGATGACTCTCTTGTCTAGCAGGTTTTGCGATGAGCTGTTGATCCGTTGCAGCGGCAAACTAGATCTGGGGATTCACAGTAGAGCATCATGGGATATACACTAGGTCTCGAGCTTCTCTGAGAGTCTGAGCTTGAAAAGCGGCCGATTCGGAGCCGAGGGATCTGCTCCGACCCACATGCAAGAACAAAACGGCGAGATAGAACAACTTCACATTATATACCTCTATGCCCTAAGCCGAAATCTAGGCAGTTTTTCAGATAGAAGTACTGACAAGTCATTTATGCTCATGTTTCATGAATTTGATTTTAATATACGTTTGCATTTTTAATATATGTCGGCATTTATAAGTATGCATTTTGTGGTGTCTTGTTTAAAACAAACAATGATTGTTCATATTATGAGAAGGTATTGGTTGTTTTAGTCATGTTTTAAGGGGGTGTGTATATACAAGTGAAAGGTTTGTTTTAATTTGCATTGACATCTGAAGAAGTGGGATTACCCACGAAAGCACTTGTGTCTATTAAAGTTTGTTATACTAGATCCTATAGCTGTCTCCAAGTCCTGGTGTTTTGGCTTTTATTTTGGATGTTTGTTCTGTGCAGGACAAGTTAGTTTTAGAGCTTTGGTGGAGGTTGTCTGCATGATTATAACATGTTCATGTCTACAATGGCTAAAAGAATGGCAAAAGTAATGCCAAAATTGACAGATATGGATCAATGTGTTTTTGTGGAAGGGAGGCAAACATCTGACAGCATTAACAGAGCACTGATGATCTAGAGGGAAGCAGAATATAAGAAAATACCATTGTTGTTGGTAGGTCTTGATGCAGAAAAAAGCAGTTGACAGAGTAAGCTGGGACTTTATGAGTAGGATAATGGAAGCATTTCCATTTCCTGAAAAAAATTATAAGGTTGATTAGGAGGATACATGAGGGATCAGAGGCGAAAATTAAAGAGGGTGGAGTCCTCTATGACAATTTCTGCTTGAGCAGAGGAACTGGGCAGGGGTGTCTTCTTCTCCTTTGTTATTTGCATTATATTTAAAACCACTGGCAAAGAAAACAAGGGACTCAGAAATTCAAGGATATAATAGGTATGGTAGTCAAGAAAAGCTGGCTCTATTTGCAGATGATATTATTTTATAAGTGACAAAAACAGAAAAAGACATTATAGTATTGTGGAACATTTTGAGACGGTTTCAAATCTTTTTGGGATACAAAATTAATGAAACTAAAACAAAGGCAATAGTGGTAAATTATGTACCCACATATGAATTGTTAAAGCAATATCCATATTTATGGGGACAAGTATTTAGGAGTATAGATTGAGTCTGATTTGGCAGCTAAGGATATGTGGGAAGACACTAAATGAAAGGTAAAACAAAAACTGAGGAAAATGGACATTTTGTTATATGGATACAAACAGTTAAAATTATTTTAGTCCCATTAGTCTTATACACAGGTCAGATATATTTTTATCAACTAGAGGAGAAGTTGTGGATAGCAATTAATAAAGAGCTGAAGGACTTTATCTGGGAGGGGAACATGGCAAGAGTCAAGTGGGATAAGCTAATTCTTCCAGTAGAACAGGGCAGATTGGGATTACCCAATTTGAAGGGATATTTCAGAGCTACACAGTTAAGGCTCCTATACATAGCACAAGCAGAAAACTATAATTCAAAATGGAAAGCGATGATGAAGAAACGGGGGGGGGGGTAGCTTAAGAAACAAGGAAAGATTGAGATTTTGGATACAGGCCTTTAAGGAGAATAACAATAACAGAATATTACATCTATAAAGTAGAAGAAAGTATCCTAAGAACTAAGCCAACACGGGAATGGAGAAAGGAGATTCTGCCGATAGGAATGACTGCAATTAGGGATATAGACAATAGACAAGAGGGGTCTGGAATTTATTGGAGAAAACATGCCAAAGAACAAGGACATTGAGAGTAAATAACTAGAGAGGGAAATATGACAGAATGGGAAGACGCCAAGAATTTATTTGGACTGTAGTTTAGAGATTGCCTTCCCTATCAAGGACTGATAGAGTATAGGCAAAGAGAAAGAAATAGGGGAGGTCCTAAATGAAAGACCAGCACTGCTAGAGTTTTTAGTAGAATCTAGAACACAAGCTGCCACTAAAAAATGAATAATTAGTAGAACATATAAAATACTGCATGATAAGCATAAGAATCAATTACAGGAGGTTAAAAAGGATTGGGAAGAGAGATTGGATAAGCAATTCACAAAGAAACAATGGGAGTATATATGTGATATGTGTATATCTCACAAATACACAACAAAATCTAGAAGATTTAGGATTTTGCTTGGAAGTGTTTACATAGATATGTTTATACCCCAAACAGACACCAGAGAATTTTTCCTCAGGTAGACAGAAAATGTTGGGAGGTGTGAAGGGAAGAAAGAGTTAATTTGGAACATATTTGCTAGAAGTGCAGTGAGTTGGCAGACATAGAATTCCTTGTGGGATGCCCTTTCAGAGATGCTGGGTGAGCAGATTGGTGTGATGAAGGAGATGATTTTTCTGAGCTATGATACAAAATCAGAATTGCCCAGACATGGTAAGGCCTTGGTGTGTCTAATTATGGTGGCTGCCAAAAAAAAAGCAATTACTAGAAAATGGAAATCAAAATCTAAAACCAACTACACTAGAAGTAGTGAATATAGTAACAGAAATAAAACAACTGGAACTGAGATCTTTAGAAAAGGATGGGTGCAAACTACATAAGAAAAAATGGGAATTGTGGGAACAATACACACAGGGGAAGAATGAGGTTTAAAAGAAGGCAGTGTGGTTTGTTTTCGTTTATATAAATGTATGATTGCTTATGTCTTAAGTGATGGTTTAATAAAGACATTTCTTGTTTAAAAAAATGGACAGGAATCGAATAATTTACATAATGTTGCTTAGGTTACATGATATATAGCAATATATGCGAATCATAATGTTTGTTAATTTTAACTTAATGCTGTTTGATTACTTTTATATAAATGTAAATGTGCCTATGTCACAAGTGATTATTCAATAAGGGTGTTAATAAGATCAGCTCTCTCATGGCCACTGAGAGGATCCCAAGTGCCACAGAAGATGTGGCTAACTCCTTGTCCACTGTAGTTGTTATGGACAACACTAGATGGATCTGAAGAAAAAAAGAAAAATATATATGTGAAGTATAATGTTTGTAAATGTGACCTTGTTAAAGTTTGAGTAATTGTATACAAATGTAAATTTGCCTATGTCACAAGTGGTACTTCAATAAAGGTGCTTAAAAATGGTGACCCAGATGGGAAAAGAATGTATGAAAATACCGCTGTTGTTGATGAGTCTTGATGCATTGAAAGCATTCTAAAGAGTAAGCAGTATTTTCTGAGTACGGCAATGGAAGCACTTGCATTCCCTGATACAATAATAAGGTTACATAGGAGGATATATGAGGAATTGGAGGCAAAAAAATCAAAGTGGGACAGTTCCTCTCTGAGAAGTTGTGTCTGAATGGATGAACTAGGCAGGGATGTTCTCTTTCCTCCATTGTTATTTGTATTATATTTAAAACCACCAGCAAAGAAAATAAGGGACTCAGAAATTCAAGGATATAATTAGTATGGTGATCAAAAAAAGTTGGCTTTGTTTGCAGATAATATTTTGCACCTGATAAAACCAGAAAAGGACATCTCTGTGTTGTGGAACATTCTGAGATAATTTCAATTTTTTTTAGGACATAAAACAAAGACTATAGATATAAACTTTGCACCTACAGATACACTTGTTCAGCAATACCCTATTTGTGGGAATGTGATAAAATGAAGTATTTAGGAGTATGGATTAAAAAGGATTATGTTATGGCAGCTACGGATATGTGGGGAGAGACTAATCAAAAGATAATACAAAAATGGAGAAACTGAAAGCTCTTGTCTATGGATATGGATACCAAATTACAAGCAATAAAAATATTTTAGTCCCTTTAATTTTATATATAGGTCAGGCATGTTTTTTTTGTTTGTTTTTTAACAACCAAAGGATAAATTGTACTTTGTAATTAACAGAGTCGAAGGATTTTATCTGTGAGGAAACAGGATAATAGTCAAATGGGATAAGCTGATCCTTCCAATAAGAACAAGGTGGTTTAGGATTACCTGAATTGAATGGCTATTTTACAGCTACACAGTTAAAGGTCATATACATAATACAAGGAGAAAGCTACAATTCAAAATAGAAAGAGATGATGAAGCAGGAAGGAAATTGAGAGAGTGTGATTTTGGATGCAGATCCTCAAGAAGAATAGCAACAGTCATACGGAATATTATATTCATAAATGAGTGGAAAGTATTCTAAGAACTAAGCTAATGAAGGAATGGACAAATGAGATTCGGCTAATAGGGATGACTTCAGTTATGGATACAGAGAATAAACAAGAGGAGGCTGGAATTAACTGAACAAGACAGGCAAAGGAAACAAGGTATGGGAACATATAATTATAGAGGGAAAGGTAATAGAATGCCAATGAGTGCTGCCTGTAAAGTAGTATTTACATATAAAGGGATGTCTTCAGACAAGAAAGCAGCTTTGAGAGTTCTATTTTCATTTTTAACCAGCTTTCTGTTGTGAGATACTGCAAAGGATCTTTCCACTACTATATTCTTTTGAAAAACATGGCACTTCAACAGAGACACTCCTAGTTTTTATCCCTGTAAACCATGAGTTTTCATACTAGAAGTTTATCACAGGTGTCTTTTTGAGTTGGTTCCTAAATCATGGAAAGGGGATTTATCTCCAGTGATTTGGTTTGGAAGGCACTATTTGGTTTTCCTAAATATTCCTAATTTAATTAATTGATTCTCTCCCTTAATTAGGCCAGAATGTTGATCTGTCTGTAAACATAGAAAGCAATAAGTGTAGTAGCTCCTGAGCCATTAAGGGCTCTCCCTCTAATTGTTTGTCTTCTTTTTCCTGCCAACTCCTCTCCTTAATTAAGCACACACCTCATTTTCCAAGATGAACTGTAAAAACAACATGGCGGCAAAGGGCAAGTGCTCTAGTCAACATAACATTATTATTAATATATTCCATAATTAAATTTACCAACAGCAATACAGATCTTTAAAAAAACATATTTTGAATTGTTAGTGGCTTCCCTATGATTTGTATCAACGTTTTGTTTAATTTATAAATTTTCACCTTCATGCAAATAATGTCTATGAAAGCAAGAAAAAAAAAACTTGGAATAACCTCCCAAAAACATACTTACTTTATATCACAATTACGTGCAAAGTTCAGTCTGTGAAGTTTCTGGAATTCTGGCATCCGATAATGCCTCCTGTATTCTGTTAGCTGCTCTTTGAATCTCCCATTACTTCTCTTCCATGTTTCTCTTGAACAGGAGGAATGGTTTTCTAACTAATATCTCAACCTTTTTTTTCCATCTGAAAGTCTTCCCTTGGTCCTCATTGTTCTGATGAATTTTTCTGATCATTCAATGGTTTGTCGTGTAGATACTCCATCATACTTGATGGACCTTGTTCAGGGTCCAAAAACATTCCTTGTACCAGCTGGAAAGAAAACTTTAAAAACTGCAGGAAATACAATTTTGAATCAAAGATTTGCTCTTCTACAGAGCCTGAAAACTGCAACAAAACTATTCCTTATTGTGCTAGAAAGTTGTGAGAAATCATTGTACATTTATACTTGTTTCTCTCACATGTAGAGATTTCTTTTTTCCCATATTTTTGAAAAACTCTTCTTTAAGTATATAGTTTTCACATTTTACCAAAACTGGTCATGGGAAAATATGTCTCCCATATTCTGCTGTATACACACTCTAGTAATATGTCAGATTCCTGAAGCCCTGTTCATCTACTTATTTGGTTCTTCATATAGTTTAAAAAGAAGTTGTGTCCTTATCATAACATTCCATCTGTCTCGTCTATCTTCATTTATTCTTGACAAATGGGTTTGGTTCTGCCCTCTCAGAACTGACTGTCAATATACAGCTAGTGCCAGCCAAAAACTCTCAAGCAAAGGCTCTACCCATAATGCCCCTCTCTCCATTACCTCAGGTCAAATTTGCAGCCTAGTATAGAAAAGACAGAAGCCCTGTCTAAAGTAGAACACTATAACTTCCCAGGACAAAGGTCCAATTCTCCAGAAGTCTTTTTGAGGGGGCAGGAGGGTGGGATGTCAAGAATAAATTAGCAACACAGATGGCATGTTACGGTAAGGATATAACTTCTTTATCTGATGGTGTCAATCTTCATTCATTCTCGACAGATGGGGCAGAGTCCCCAGCTACTTTAGATCCTGGGAGCCCCTAAGGAAGGATATTCCTGAGTATCATAGAGCCAAAGGATGCTCTTCCCCTGGAGACCATATCTAACTTGTAATGAGTGATAAAGGTATAGGGAATATCCCATGTTGCAGCTGCACATATTTCTTCCATGGAGGCTTTGGAATGAAAGACAGCTGAAGTGGAAACAGATCTGGTGGAATGAGCTCTAAGGTGGTTTGAGTTATTCTGATTGTAGACAAAGGTAGCACAATCCCTTAACCATCTTGATAAGGTAACTTTTGAAACCAGTTTACTCAAGCCGGGTCCTGAAAAGGATATAAATAATTGGTCCAATTTTTTAGAAGGTTTTGTTCTGTCCAGGTAAAAATGTAATAGTCTGTGGACATCCAGCAGATGTAAGCAATATTCACCTTTGAAATTTTTGAAAAGAAGACTAGCAAGTCTATAGACTAGTTAATATTAGATTTTGATACCACTTTGGGAAGGAAGGACAGGTTGGTTCTTAGTGACACTCTCTCCTTGTGAAAAATGATATAAGGATCCTTCACACATAAAGCTTGTAATTTGGAAATTCTCCTGGCAGATGTGATAGCCACCAGGAAGAGGGTTTTCCAAGACAAAAATCTGAGGTCGCAAGTAGCTGCTGGCTCAAAGGGTTGTCAAACAAGGCACTGTAGAACTAGAGTCAAATCCCATGGTGCTATAGGATCTTTGAATGGGGGTTTTAGATATAAAGCACCTTTAAGAATAGTTTTGCATAAACGAGACATCAAGGAATGATCATCAAAACCTTTATGAAAATTGGAAATAGCTGCTAACTGAACCTTAATTGTGGAAGCAGAAGCTCCCAATTCAAATAATGACGCTAAATATTCCAGAACCTTATCAACTGATGCTAAAAAGGGGTCTATGTTATTTGTACAGGCCCAAATTGAAAATCTTTTCCATTTGCTAAGGTAAAGTTTCCTAGTGGATGGTTTATGGAAAGCCAGAAGAATCTTTTGTACTTAAGAAGGTAAGTTATTCTGCCTGGCAATTACTGGAATTGGAGATACCAAGCCGTCAGCTTCAGATTTTGAAGACTGGGATGCACCAAGCCCTGTGGGTGAGACAGCAGGTCCGGGGTCCTTAATCTATGGGCGGTGAACCAGATGAGGACAAAGAAAGGGAAAACATACTTAACAGGGCCAATAGGGTGCAATGAGAATTACTTTGCTTCTCAACCTTTGGGCTTTGCTCAAAAACTGGGGGATCAGTGGAGTAGGGGGAAAGGCATAATGTTGTCCCGGGGGCCAATCGAGAAGTGCATCTTTCGGGGACTCCCTGTGTGGGTGGATTTGGGCAAAGTAGCTGCTGCATTTGTTGTTTATTGGAGGTGAAAGATCGCAGCAATGCTGGCCCCAATGACAAAAGATCTTCATTGCTCATGAGGCAGAAGGATGCATCTGCTCAATTTGTCTGCAATCACTCTGGAGTTTCCCAGGATATGTGTTGCTATCGAAAAGCAATTGGAAGCAATAGCCTATTGCCAAATCCAGAGGGTTTCTCGACATAGTGGGCAGGATCTGCTTTCCCCCTGCTTGTTGATGTACAAGACTACTGACATGTTGTCTGATTGGATTGCAACTGTCCCCAAAGGAAGCCTAGACTGGAACGCTTGCAACGCTAAAAGCAGTGCCCTCAATTCTAGGATGTTGATGTGAAAATTGATGTCTTGCAGGGGCCAAGTGCCTTGAACAGTGTTTCCCAAATAATGTCCCTCCCACCCCATCTGGGACACATCCGTGGTCACTATGGCCTAGGTGGAGAGGGAGAAAAGGTGCAACCCCTTAGATTTTCTTCTGTTTTCATCCACCAGGATAAATCCTTTTTGCAGCGATTTGTTATCAGAATTGGATGAGACATCGGATGAGTTAGAATTGACTATTGTGATGCCAAGAGCCATTGAAGCAGCCTCATGTGATACCTTGCTAGGGGTAATAAGGTTATAGTTGCTGCCATGGTTCTCAGAGTTTGAAGTACCAGTCGAGCAGGAACCTTGTTATAGGAAATGACTGAACTTGCGATCTTAGCTTTAGCTGCCTGTGGAGGGGAAGGGAGGCTACACAAGTAAAGTACAGTTCTGTACACTTATCATAAATGTAGATGTTTAAGTGTATTCACTGTTGCCGTCATCACATTTGGGTTATCCCTGCCAGAGCAGCCCTTGGCTGGCCCGAATACCAGAGACTTAGTAATTCTGCATCAGTTGCTGTCGCTTGAGGACTGATGTCAGGTCATCAGTAGTATAAAGTAAGTCAGAAGCACCACGTAGGAGGCCAGGCTCTGGTGGAAGAACCCCACCAGTGGAAAATAAATACCAATATGTCCCTTGTAAGGAAAGGAGAACAATAAGAAGAATGGTAATAAAAGGAGAAAGAGAAGAAAGGGGGATGGAGGGAGGGAAACCAGGACTTCAACAGTGAATACACTCGAACATCTACATTTATGGTAAGTGTACACAACTGTACTATGTTCTTCGTGTTTCACTGTTGCAGTTATCACATTTGGGTTGATTCCCAAAGCTGAGGAAATTGGTGAAGGCAGTCAAGGAAACTAGGGGCTGGCTAGGATGCCCTGCAAGACTGGAGAGGCAAACCCTGCCCTGGATTTGGAGAAGAGAGGCAGGTGGTAATGCTTGGTAAAAGTGTGAACAGATGTCCAGGTGGCAGCCTCCAGGATGTCCCTGGTGGGGACTCCTCTGAGGAAAGCTGCAGAGGTGGAGGCTGCTCTGATGGAGTGTGTCCCCCTTGGGGAGGCTTTCCATGCTGTTTGTAGCAGAAATGTATGCAGTGTGCTATCCATTTGGAAATTGTTTGTTTGGAGATGGCTTTTCCTTCTGCCCCTGTAGCAAAGCTACCCAGCACTTGATCAGACTGTCTGAAAAATTTAGTCCTGTCTAGATAGAATCTGAGCTGTCTGTGCACATCTAGAGTGTGAAGAATCCTTTCCCCCTTGTTCCGGGGATTAGGAAAAAAGGTGGGCAAATGAATGGATTGGTTGAGAGCCACACTGGACACCAACATGGGCATGAAGGATGGGTTAGTTATGAGGGATACCCTGTCTACATGGAAGATGATGGGTTCCACAGCTATGAGTGCTTGCAGCTCAGAGACTCTTCTGGCTGAAGTGATGGCCAGAAGGAATGCTGTCCTCCAGGAGAAAAAATTTAGCTCTGCAGAAGAAGCTGGTTTGAAAGGGGGCAGGGTGAGCTTTTCCAATAAAAAGTTAAGGTCTCAAGCTGGTGTTGGCACCCTTCTGGGTGGCCTCAAGTTGCTAGCCCCTCTTAGGAACTGTTTGATCAAAGGGTGTGAGAAAATGGGCTCCTCAGTGTGAAAATGAGCAGAAAGAACAGACGCATGAATTTTTATAGAAGAGAAAGACAGGCCACTGTATAGTAGGTCAGCTAAGTAATCCAGGATGAGAGGGAGGGAGGGCTGTGCCATATTGGCTCCCTTAGCCTGGATCCATGTGCAGAACCTTTTCCATTTATCAGCATAAGACTTTCTGGTGCTAGGGCATCTGACCTCATGAACAACACCCAGAACCTGTTTACTGAGGTTGGCAGATTGGTTCGGGGTTAGGGAATAAGCCAAGCTGCCAAATTGAGTGTCTGCAATTGGGGATGCATGAATTTCCCTTCCCTCTGGGTCAGGTGGTTTGGAATCTAAGAAAGATGCCATGGAGGCAGCGGGGACAAGCTGCACAGCAAGGGGTACCAGTGTTTCCAGGGCCAGTCTGGAGCTATAAGAATGGTCCTTGGTTTTTCCTCCCTTATTTTGAGCAGTACCCTGGGGATGAGAGGTAGGGGAGGAAAGGCGTAGACTGACCCAGGGGAAGGACAGGGCATCCACTTTCCAAGCCATGCAGTGATGCTCCCTGGTGCAGAATTTGCTGAGCTGATGATTGATGTGAGAGGCAAAGAGGTCGACCTTCGGGATTCCCTAATTCTGAGTAAGGCATGCTGCACAGCCATCATCTCTTTTTGACTGAGGTGCAGAGAGATTTGCTGTGGGCTCCACTGGTCCTGTATGCACCTGCCATCCAGGTGTGCAGCCCAACCATAGTCTGATGCATCTGTGGAGAGGGTCTTGGCAGGGGGGGAGAAAGGCAGTGCCTTGTTGAGGGAGCATGCTGTTGCCCATGAAAGAAAATCTTTTCTGAGGCAAGGAAATATATGTAGAAAATTTCCAGGTCTTGAGAGTGTTGACACCTAAGGCTCTTTAGGTATCATTGAAGTTTCCTCATATGCAGTCTGGCATATGAAATTAGTATGCAAGATGCCATGAACCCCAGAGCTTGCAGGATCTTCCTTGCAGTTAGCTGGGGCCTGGTGGCTAGCTGAGAGAAGTAAGTTGTCAGGAAAATTTGTTTCTCTGGTGTAAGGTATGCCATCTGGGATGCTGTGTTCAGACTTGTTCCCAGGGAGGTTATCCTTTGGGTAGGCACCTGCTTGGATTTCTTTTCATTGACTGAGTACCCTAGAGAGGTTAGGAGGGTCTTTATAAAGGCCAGGTGCTTGAGCAGCTTTTCCTGGCTGTCTGCCTGAATAAGGCAGTCATCTACGTATGGGTAAATCTGAATATTTCTTTGTCTGCAAAAGGCAATGGTCGGAGCCAGACATTTTGTGAAAACTCTGGGAGCAGTAGATAAGCCAAAGGGAAGCGCAGAGAACTGAAAGTGGTGAGATCCTGCCCTTAAGCGGAGATATTTCCTACATGATTCCCTGATAGGAATGTGGAGGTGGCCCTTTTTTACATCTAGGGTGGCTAGCCAAGCGTCCTTGGACAGCATGGGTAGCAGCTGCTGGAGGGTGAGCATTTTGAATTTTGGGATCACCAGGAAGGTGTTTAGAATGGATAGATTGAGGATGGGGCACCAGGTGCACTCTTTTCTGGATATCAGAAATAGTCTGGAGTAGAAACCTTGGCCTATCTGTTCTGCAGGAGCATGCTCTTCTGCCCTCATAGAGAGCAGGGAAGGGATTTGCTTTTGAGCCTCTGCCCACTGATTTGGTGGTAGATCTGGGAACCCTTTTGGGGTTGGAAGGGTGTGGAAGGAAAATTTGTATCCCTGAGACACAACGTTCAGAACCCAGTGGTCCTTGGTAATGGTGGCCCAGATACTTGAGTGAAAGAAGAGTTTTCCTCCTAGGGGTAAGTGAAGGTGGGCAGAGGGAGGGGGTGAGTCATTGTGAGTTCTTACCATAAGGGGGTGGCTTAGAACTCCCTGGTTTTGAAGCGGAGGTAGTCCACTGCTTAGCTCTCTGCATTCCCTGTGGCTACTGTCTGGAGGGAGGGTCTGTTTCCATGGGGCCTAGGCTGGGCTAGTTTACTGGGAACAGGAAAGGACCAGTGTTTGGAGGGACAATGCCTGCTGAACCTAGGAGGCTGTACCTGCAAGAAATCCTTAACTGTTTGCATAGATTTTGATTTTTTTCCCATCTTTTTTAAGACCTCTTCTGCCTTGGTGCCAAATAAGTTATGAAAATGCAAGACACAAAGGCAGTAGTCACTCATGCACTAAGACCATCTCCTATTCGAAATAAACAGGATTCCAAAACTTGATGTACCACGTTATTCTTGACAGTAAAAACACACTTGATAAAGACAATTTACCTAGGTTTCAAGTGAGCTATTACCACTGCCATGCATTTGGTGAACTCCCTGGGAGCTGTGGTGAGACCGAAGGGCAGTGCTCGGAATTGGTAATGACTAGCTCCCTGCTGGAAGCTGAGATATCTTCTGGAGCATTTGTCCATCTTTATGTGGTAATACATGCCCTGAAGGTCTATAGAGCACATTCAGTTGTTCTTCTTTAGAAAGGGAAGGATAGACTGAACCATGACCATCCAGAATTTCATCTGTTGAACACATTTGTTCAATAGGCTGAGATCTAGAATTGGTCTCCAGGTGCCTGTCTTTTTGGCACTAAAAAGAATCTCGAGTAAAATCTGGATCCTATTTGGTCTGGTGGGACTTCTTGGACTCTCTTTTTGGAGCAGCTTTTGAATTTCTACTGCTGCTAGATTCCTCTGATTGGGTGGAACATCGGGGGTTCACTCTTGGGACTTTGGTAAAAGACTGAAGGGAAATCTGGTAACCTCTGGTGATATTTCTTTGTACCCAAGTATCTGAGGTTATCATGAGCCAGGCTGTTTGTGCAGTGAAAATCTTCCCCCAACTGCTTCCAGAGGTAACCAATCAGGCCTCCGTTCAAGAGCGCAGGTAGGGTTGTCCAGAAAAAGAATCTCTGGAGCCCTGATTATTTAGACTTCCCTCTGCCACTGGGAGGGCATCTTTCAGTAGAGTTCTCCCCTCTGCCCTGGGGGAATACTCACCATGTGTGTCTCGAAAAGGCCCTTGGGATTTCTTGAAACACATTTTTGCCCCTCCTCTAATTTCTAGAATAGGATCATTGACGAGTAGAAAAATGAATGCCCACAGCAGAAAGCGTCTTTCTGTCTTTTTCACATCTGGCTAGTGTATCTCTAACTTTAGAGCCAAATAAAGAGTAACCCTCAACAGGAGACTTGATGGGCTCTGTGAAGTCACACAAGGGCATCCAGCTGCCTTATGGCAAAGTCTGTACCCCCTGCACTAGACATCCCTTTTGGCTACATGAGCAATGAGCTGCAAGGATGAGTTTGAGATAGACTCCAGGGTGGCAAGCTGGTAGGTAACCTTATCCCAAACCTCGTCAAGACACAGCTCCTGCAAGGGTGTCTGAAAGCTCACTTATTAGATCCCTTTGGAGTCTAGTGAAGTGTGCCATGAAATTCAAGGATCTAGTAGTGAAGGTTGATGACGCAAAGACCCCACTTCCAAAACCTGTCCATAATTCTAGACTCTCAGTTTGGAGGATGGACAGTAGGACTCTCCTTGGTGAGTTCCTTTTTGCTGGCCATCACCACCACCAACACTATGGCATCTACTGCTAGACCCTTTCCCCAATGTGGTTGTTTTTTGGGGCTGTCAAAATTTTATCTGGTCTCCAGGGAATGGGCTCTATGGAATCAGGAGACTTCCATGTCTGCTGAACAATCAGCTTAATTAGATCATCAGCGGGTGGGGTCAAACAGGAAGTAGATGGGTGGGCATGAAAAGCTTGCAAGAACACAGATTCCTCAGAGGATGGGTTTGAGGGCTTCCAATCACCACTCTGTTTGAGGATTTCTAGGATGCCTCCAAAGGAGACATCTTCAGGGGATGACTAGGGGAACATTCCCCTCCATCATAATCTGTGTCTTCTGTGACAGATTCTTCTGGAGAATCTAGATGCTTCCTCTTGCAAGTCCTCTTATGGGTGGCACCTCAGTGGGGAGTTCTGAGGAAGACTCCGAAGAGGAAGGACCCTGAACAGGGATGTCTTACAGCTCCTTTTCCCACTGTCCTGATGTGATAGGCTGTGACAGCTGCAAACCAGGGGATACAAAAATGTGACACAAATATAGAAGGAGCCAGCTGGGAACCTGCTGAGGCTAAAGCTCTCTCCATGATCTGGAAGGCAGCCCCACCTGAAGAGGGATGGGAGCCTGGAACCAAGAAAGACAACCTCGGAACTGGGGTCACATTCCACTCTGATGAGCCGCCTTCCAAACAGCAGCCGGGGGAGGGTTCAAAACCACCAGGGCTCCAAGACGGTGCCATAGACACAACTAGAACTGTACAGAAGCTCTCAAAACCGACAACCAAACCATGGTCCCAGGCGTGCAATGGATCCAATGGTGCCGAAGACATCAGAGGTGACCCTGGTGCAGAGGTAGGGTGTACCGTCGGCATCAAGACAGCTGGTACCAGGATAGACAAAGTGGTGGGCTTTACACCTTGGAAGGAGGTTGAAGGACTAAAGTCTGGTGGAGTCCTTAGAAAATGTGCCTTGGCTCTAGGAGGGAGACAGGCCTGTGTTGGTGCGGGGAGACCCTGGCTGCCAAAAGCTGGTCCAACAATATAATGACACCCACTTCAGAAAGACTTCTGGATGAACACATTGACATTCTCAAGGGAGACTCTGACCTATTAATGAAAGGGCTGGGGAGTTTGACCAAAAAATGGGTCCACAGAAGGGAAATACTTAGTCCTGGGAGGTACTAATGTCTCAAATTTCGGCACCACAGGTTGCTGTGCAGAAGGGCAAGCTGGAACCGAATGAGAGGTGAGTGAAGCTGGTGCAGAAGAAACTGTTGGTGCTGAAGAGGTCATTGGTGCCGAAGTAGCAAGTATTGGTGCAGTAACTGTCTGTATGATGAGGACTGAACCATCAGTGCCGAAGGTAATTTTTTAGTCATTTTAGGAATTTTTGCCCTCGGTTCTGAAGACACAAATGGAACCGATGACTTGTGCTATTTTAAGTATTGTGCCGATGGTGAGGTCAGCACAAAATGGCTTCTCTTTTTAGAGTCAGGATTTGACAATTTAGACATTTCTGGTGGCTTAGAGAGGGCTTCTTCGAAGGAGCATTTCAACAATCCTTTCAAAATAAGTTTGTTGTGTCACTCTGCCAGTGTACGGGCACTGAATCCCTGGCAGATCTTACATCCAGTATCTAAATGGGGTGTGCCCAAACAGTATACACAAGAAAGATTACCATCTGAATTGAACATCTTTCTACCGCAGTCTTGACATTGCTTAAATCCTGATGTACCTTTTTGTTTATCCACCATTTCAAACTCACACACACACAAGTGAAGAAAGTGAAAAGATATCAACAATGGTATCCAAGAGTTACCAAAAAGGTGATAGGAGGAAAAATAAGTTACCAATGATGGTAAGGAGAAATACCGTTAGGTAAAAGGGTGGGTGGATTAACACGAAAAAGCACACACTCAAGGGAATAGGAGTAAACTATCAAATATACTAAGTCAGAAAGTTTTTAAGCAAAATATATAGAAACTATAATTTAGGCACTTAGCTGAGTATCGTCTGATGTGTCTAATATTCAGAGCGGCAAACGAGATCTAGGGTGATGGAGAGAGGGGCATTGTGGGTACAGCCTTAGCTTGAGAATTTTTGGCTGGTGCGAGCTGTATAACAGCCAAGTCGGTTCCAAGAAGTCAGAACCGAACCCATCTGTCAAGAATGAATGAAGATTGATAACATCAGATGCAATGTCTTCCCTCTAGCCTTCTGGGATATTGGTAAATTTTAAGTTCTCCCTTTGGGCTTTGAGAAAGCATGTTTTCCATATGCCAGTGTAAAGACTTAGTGTGTTTTTCTCTAATAATATATCAGATTCTTGAAGCCCTGTCCATGTGCTTACTTGGTTCTTCATATAGTTCAAGCAATCCCTCCCCGCCCTTCTGGAATATTGTTAAATCTCACGTTCTTCTCTTTGGACTCTCTTCTAGTTCTGCAGCTTTTCACTGGATTCTTCTTGCGGTACATCTAGGTGAACCAGTCTTTCTTTACCATTTTGGTGACCCTTCTGAAACTCTGTGATGTCTTCAGCATGTCTGTTTAGTGCTTCCTTCATTACTTACAGCCTCTTTTCACTGGATTTCATATGCTCCTTAAGTGTCCCACTTCACTTCATAATCTCCATTTCCATGTCATCACTTTTTGTCATTTATAGCTGTCATGCCTTTTGCTGCTGTTTATTTCCACATTTACTTGAATTTGCTTCTATCAACCAGACTTGTGGTAGTTGACAGGGTCTTTTGCAAATAAATATTTTGTGTAAAGTACTACTGCCTTTCTTCTATTTTCCTTAACTTAAGCTGGCATTCAGACTTCAGGAATTTTTTGCCAGTTGACTTAAATAGATTTAGCACAAAGAAAGAACAGTTGTGTAAAATCTTACCATAACCATAGATGTCCTTCTCTTCCATGTTGCAGTATTCATACTGTGGCATTTTCCGCCTCAGGCAACCGGACGTCTGCTCCTATACAAAAGCTTAAACCTGGCATTTGTAGGTGCGTGGGACGTCACACGCAGGGCCATAAACCAGGGACCATAAATGTGATGTCTGCATGCACAGACCTCAAAACTTGAAGCCCAGGATGTGTACAAAAGAACAAGTTGAGGCTAAGGAGCAAATGTCCCTGAAGGGCTGTACAGATTAGCCTGTAGGGACTGGATAAAGAGGTCAAAAGACCAACCATCCAGTAGAGATAGAAAAAGGGGGTATGGAGGGTGGGAAGGAATACTGCAACATGGAAGGGAAGGACATATATGGTTATGGTAAGATTTTACACAACTAGTCTATGTCCTTCTAGTCCTATGTTGCAATACTCATACTGTGGGAGAGTACCACAGCTTAGAAGGAGTGAAGGGGGGGTGGGCAGAGGTAGAGGATTCCAAGAATTCCTGCAGGATTGCACTGGCAAATCCTGCTCTGGCCCTGGAGACCCAGCCTAGCTTGTAGTGTTTTGTGAAAGTGTGAACTGTAGACAGGTAACTGCTTCCATGACTGGTTTAAGGATAGTTCATTCACCACTTTGGGTATGAAGGAAAAGTTTGTATGCAAGGTCACCCTGTCATTGTGGAAGGTGGTGTGAGGAGGACAGGCAATGAGGATCTGTAGGTCAGACACTCTTCTGGCGGAGGCAATGGCCACTAAAAGAATGGTTTTCCATGTGCACATTTGTATAAAAGCTGTGCTGGCTGGCTCAAAAGGAAGTAAGGTGAGTTTTTCCAGCACAAAAATGAGGTCCCAGGGAGGAGGGATGGGTTTTCTTGGTGGTCTGATATGCAAAACCCCTCTCAGCAAAAGTTTAACATCCAGTCTGAAAAGTGGTGGTGGTGGCTGTATAGGCAAGCAGGCTGAAATGGCACAAAGGTGGACTTTCAATGAAGAATATGCTAGTCCTTCCTTAATGAGCTCGCATATACAGTTAAGGACAAGTGAGTGATCCACCTGAAAAGGGTCCCTGTCCTTAAGGGAATACATTTTGAGAATCTCTGCCATTTAGACAAATAGTTTTTCATAGTAGTTGGTTTCCTGGCCTCCCTCAGGACTGAGAGCACATCCTCTGAGTAATGTCTGAAAGGGATCCAAAGTTAATCACCCAAAGAGTTAGATGCAGCAAAAGCAGCTGGGGGTGAATGTGAGATCCCTTTTGTTGTGTGAGTAGGTCCACCTTGTGGGGTAACTTGTGGTGATTGCTCTTGGCTAGGGAGAGAAGGAGGAACCAGTGTTGCCTTGGCCAAGAGGAGTCACCAGCAAGATTTCTGGTTGGTCCTTCTTGATCTCCAGTAAGACCATTTGTATTAGAGCGAAGGGAGGAAAGGCGTACAAGAACATTCCCTTTCATGGAAAGCTGAAGGCATTCACCCTCCAGGCTAATGGAGTGTGATCCCTGGTGCAGAATTTGTTTATTTGTCTGTTCTGGGGGTAGGCAAACAGATCCACTTGAGGTGTGCCCCACTGGTGGATGATGTCTAAGAAGGTGTCCCTGTGCAACATCCATTTGTGTTGTTGAGAGGATGTTCTGCCAAGTCCGCTTGTTTGTTTTCCTGAGAGGGGATGTAAGAGGCCTGCAGGAAAAGGTTGTGATTGGCTGCTAGATCCCAGATTTGTAGGGTTATCTGGCATAACTGGTATGCCTTTGTCCCTCCGTGTTTGTTGAGGTACCACATGACAGTTGTAATTGTCTGTCACAATTTGGAGCAGCCCTGGTTGCAAGATGGGACGATAAGTTTTTAGAGCCAGCAAGACTGATGTTTTGCTTTTGCAGGGCAGGGGTCCACGCTGTTGTACCCTGAAGTCCTTTAATGTTTCCCCCACCCTAGGTCTGATGCATCTGTGTGCATGGATTGAGTGGTTGGGGGAGTTGAAGACAAATGTCCTGGCTCTGTCTGATTTGCTGAATCTACTTCAGTTCTGTTTTTAAGCAGGGCAGAAGGGGAATAAGTTTGTCTAGTGGATGTTGGCTCTGAGATCACACATTCTTTAGGTACCATTGGAATTTTCTCATGTGCATCCTGGCTGATGGGAGCATAGGAATGGTAGCTGTCATGAGACTTAGGACTTGCAGAAACCGTCTTGCAGAGAGATGAGATTCTGAAAGTAGGCTTAGAAAATGGATGGAGAGAGACTGCAATTTTTACCGGTGGGAGAAAGGATCTCATCTGGTCTGTCCTGTCCTGATCCTGCAGCTTAGGAATACTTTGTCTTGTTTATGAAGCAGACAGGATTTCTGAAGGTTTACGGTGAATCGCAAGTTGTGGAGGAGAGACATGGTGAACTTGAGATGGGTCTGTAGGGTGGACTCTGATTCTGTCAGAATGAGAATGTTGTCCAGGTAAGGGTAAATGTGGATTCCCTTGGTCCAGCAATAGGCAATGGCTGGGGCCAAGCATTTTGTAAAAATTCTGGGGGCCGTAGACAAGCCAAAGGGCAAGGCTGTAAACTGAAAGTGTGAAGATTGGCCAGTAAAGCGCAGAAATTTCCTGTGGGATGGCCTGATAGGAATGTGCAGGTAAGCATCCTTTAGGTCCAGAGTGACCATGAAGGCTTGGGAGGGTATGAGGGGTAGAAAGGTTTGAAGGGATAGCATCTTGAAGGAGTGAACCTTCAGGAACAGGTTCAGATATAAGTCTAGGATTGGTCTCAAATGGGTCATCGTTTTTGGAACTAGGAAAAGATGGGAATAGAAGCCTTATCCTTCCTGTCCTGAGGGAACTGGTTCTATAGTTCCTTGAGTCATGAGTTCTTTCAGAATGAGAGGGAATAGATGAAGTTGATTTCTTGGAGGGAAAGGGATTCTTTTTGGTTTTGGTCTTTCATTCCAGGATAGGAAATATCCTTTTTGGATGATGGAAAGAACACAAAGATCTGCTGTGATGGATTTTTAGCAGGGAAGGCAGTGGGTAAGGTGGGAAGACAGAGACAGCTGAGTAAGGCAGTCATGTTGAAGAGTGGTCCCCTCTGTTTGGAAAGGGCTGTTTGGCTGGTGGCTGAGAGTTGGGGGGGATCTGGAGTAAGGCTGTCTCCTGGATGCCTTGCAGGGCCTTGAGGAAGAAGGGAGTGACATTGAAGAAGTCCCTCTGACAAAGGATCTCTTTGCTGGGTAGTTCCTATAATATGTAGGGAAGGGGGACACCAGCAGATGCTTAATGTCTTGTAGTTTGTTGCTTTTCTCTTGTAAGTTTTTGAAAAGTTCTGCTGTGTTTTTCCCAAATAAAAGGTTGTGGTCAAGAGGAACATCCATGATTTGGGATTTAAAATCCTCTGGTAGAGGTTGTAAGTGAAGCAAGGAGTATCTGCGTAAGGCAGATGCAGAGGCAGCTGACGTGGATGTAGCCTCTGCTGCATTGCAACTGCACCTGATAGAGTGTCTGGGTACTTGTGTAGTTAGAGACACTTTTGATGCAATGTCAGCTTTGGTTGGACAGTCTGGGGTAGAGGCCAGCAAGGTGGAAGCCTGGGAGACAAGATCCACACCGTATTTAACCATGCAGGTTTGGTTATTAATAGCCCTGAAGGCCAGGTTAGAGGAGGTGTATACCTTTTTACCCATTCTGTCCATGGTTTTGCTGTCTTTATCTGTTGGCAAAAGTGAAGTAGAGGGTAATTGCCTAGACTGTCTGTCTGGAGAGACAGCAATAACTGCTGGGTCAGCCAGGGGAGGTTTCACCAGAAATTTCTGGTCATCAGGCACTTTGTAAAATCTATCTGGCCTTTTAGGGGCAGGAGGTTGTGAATCAGGGTTCTTGAAGACAGAGTTAAAAGCATCTGGGAAAGCTGGAAGCACAGGAGGAATAGCTGAAGGGGAAGGTGACTCAAGTTTCAGAAGTTCAAATATCTTTTCTGGGTATCTGATCTTAAGGTAGTATCCCACTTGAAGAATTCTTTCATTTTTGTAACAGTTTTCCCCCAAAGGTAATATCCTCTGGTGGAGAATCTCCT
The DNA here is from genome assembly GCF_019279795.1 of Protopterus annectens. Lineage (NCBI taxonomy): Eukaryota > Metazoa > Chordata > Ceratodontiformes > Protopteridae > Protopterus > Protopterus annectens. The sequence continues at coordinate 454,712,259 of NC_056725.1, read as the reverse complement.
TCAGTAGAGTCTTCATCTGGGGAGTAATAATCCACAGGTGAAGCAAGCAATCTGAGAGACATACGAAATGGATTCCTCAGAAGAGGAGTAGGACTGCTCTGGTTCTCCTTCTTCTTCTCCCTGATGAGTAATGGTTAAAGATAGGGAGGAAGCAGAGGCTGGTCTGGGGCTCAGCACAGGAATGTTGGTAGGTGCAGGGCCTAAGGGCCTAACAGCCATAAAGGCCTGCATTAGTGAGTTGGTAAACGACTCTCAATCTGGAGCTCCTCAAGACGTGGGGCTCAAGTGTTTAGTTTTTTGTTTTTTCTTTGTTGGCATGGGCTTAGGGGGTAGGCTTTGAGACAGAGGCCTGGGCTGCAGCAGGAAAAGTCTCAGTCGGCTGACCAAGTGTGGGTTCCCCCTTGATGTCAGTTATGGCTGACGTCTGGCTTAACCTCGTGGATGTGCTTTCTGTGACTGCAGAAACGGCCTCTTCCAGAAGAACCATCAAAGCTGATGGAGTAATCGAGTGTCCCTGGGCCCCTATATCGGGAGTCAGCGGGACATCCAATGGCGCAGAGCATCGGGAGAAGGCCTGGAAACCTTGGCCTTCTTCCTCGGTTGTTTGGCTTGGGCGGCCAACTCGGGATCCATCCTCAGAGTGAGGCATTTTAGTCTTTGATTTTCCAAATACAAGTTAAGCATGGCCATTCGACTGCATAGGGTTTTTGGCATGAAAGACTGACAAATGGGGCAGGCCTTATGGTAGTGCTCCTTTCCTAAGCAAAACACACACCATACGTAAGAGAAAAAATCCCCAATGGGGTACTTATCTTTAGAAGTCTTTGGTTGTAGGAGTAAAGTGGTCGAAGTAACGTCATCTGTGGCTGAAAAGTTCTGAGGTCTGTGTGTGCAGATGTCACATTTATGGTCCCTGGTTTATGGCCCTGCATGTGACGTCCCACACACCTACAGCAGCCAGGCTTAAACTTTTGTATAGGAGCCAACGTCGGGTCACCTGAGGTGGAAAATCCCACAATATGAATACTGCAACATAGGAATAGAAGGACATCAATTATTTGGAGACTTTTAACTGGCTGAACACAAGGGAGCTTTGAGGAAAAGTCTAAGATAGCACCATAACAGAAGTTTTCCCGTGTACAGGAATGATTTGGGGGCTATTTTATATCACATAGACAGACTGAAAAGCATACTGCTGGTGTTGCATTTAAACAGCTGCAGAAGTGGTGCTAAACCAGATAGATAAATAATTGCTCAGTTATAACAGTGCATCTGTCATGAGCAGAGTGTAACATGGAGTCCAGGAAAGTAAAATGCAGGAATTTTAATATGCTTAATATATACACCGCAATGTCCATTGACTTTATCTGGTGATGCATAGAGCTATATTACAAAATACCAAAGCTTGAACTTTTTTAGCTATTGATGGAATTCCAGTATTTTCCTAATAATTAGTTCAGCAACAAGCTGCTCTGGATAATACAGTAACAAAACTTATGCCACTAGCATATGGAACATGGTGGAATTTTAATATCTGGATTGTAAATATAGTGAATGAAAACTGGACTTGCTGATTGTTTTGATTGTCTCTACAAATGTATATCTGCAGCAACAATGGCACAAAAGAACATTGACTAAAGAAATTGCTCAATGAATTTAAATTTTGACTGTTTCCCAACATATAACGCCTGATGTTGACATTGTATACAGACAACTAAAGTATTATAATCCTGATGAACCAAAGTTGAAATGGATGTGCACACAATGCTAAATTAAATTAGATATTGACAGAATTGCAGAAGAGAAAAGTACAGTTTTGTACCTACCATAAATGTAGATGTTCGAAGATCCACATTGCTGCAGTCCTTACTTATGGGTAGTCCGCGGTCCTCGGTCGGCCCGAATACCAAAGTATTAGGCTGACGTCGGTCATGGGCGCCTAGAACTGACATCAGAGCGTCAGGGTATAAAGGCGCATGACCGACGTCATATCCTCAGTCTTTTCTTGCCCCAGATGTCAGAAGGCCAAACAAGAAAGGCCACAGTCAAAAACAGAATACCTCCCAAAAACAAGACCAACAACAACCATCACCTAAAGCATAGCACCCTGTTAAACTACAGTGGGGAAGGAGGGAGGGTAAATTGGACTGCAGCAATGTGGATCTTCGAACATCTACATTTATGGTAGGTACAAAACTGTACTATGTTCTTCATCTCACATTGCTGCAGTCCTTACTTATGGGTAGAATCCCAAAGCAACGGGAAAGGGAGGTTGGTAAAAATCATAAAGCATTAGGGGCTGCTAAAATGCTCTGTAAAATTGCAGTGGCAAATCCAGCCCTAGACTTAGAATAGAGAGGAAGGTGGTAATGTTTACAAAAAGTATGCACTGAACTCCAAGTAGCTGCCTCCAAAATGTCTTTGTAGCTACCCCTTAGAAAGGCTGGAAGTAGCAGTAGCCCTAGTGGAATGAGGCCTGATTCCAGCCGGAATCTCCTTACCATGATGGGAATAACAGAAAGAAATACAAAACCCAATCCATTTAGAAATAGTTTGTTTTGAAACAGGTTTACCCTGTGAACCCAAGGCAAAAGAAACAAACAACTGCTGAGACTGTCTGAACTCCTTGGTTCTGCTCAAATAATAACGCAACTGCCTGTGAATATCCAAAGTATGCAAATTTTCTCTCCTTTATTTTGGGGTTTGCATAAAAGTAGGCAAATGAATAGTTTGGTTTAAGGCCACACTAGAAACCACTTTAGGCATAAAGGAAGGATTAGTACGCAAAGATACCCTATCCTTATGAAAAATCAGGAAAGGCTCCACTGCCATGAGGGCCTGTAATTCAGAAACCCTTCTTGCAGAGGTAATGGCCAACAAAAAGGCAGTTTTCCATGACAAATACTTTAACTCGGCCGGGCTGCAGGCTCAAAAGGTTGTAGAGTAAGCTTTTCCAACACAAAATTGAGATCCCAAGCAGGAGTAGGAGCTCTCATTGGGGTCTTATATTCTTTGCCCCTCTAAGAAATTGCTTAAACAAAGGGTGAGAGAATAAAGGAGGGTCACAATCATAGTGAGCAGAAATGGCTGCAGCATGGACCTTTATCGAGGAGAAAGACAAACCCTTGTCCAATAACTCAGTAAGATATTGAAGAGCAGCACTTAAATCAGGTTTGGAGACATCAAAGTCCTTTCCTTTGCTCCAAATAAAAAATCTCCTCCATTTATCAGCATAAACTTTCCTGGTACTAGGCCTCCTGGCCTCCAAAATAACATTCAAAACTTGTTGTGGAAGCTGAGACCCTCCAGAGTCTAAAACAGAATATGCCAGGCTGTTAGATGCAGAGACTGAATCTTGACATTGAGGAAGTGATTGTCCTCCTGTGACAAAAGGTGCGGAATCAAAGGCAGAGGCCATGGAGGTTCTCGTACTAGACTCCTCAGTAGTGGGTACCAGTGTTGTCGAGGCCAATCTGGTGTTATCAAAATCATGGTTGGCTTGTCTTGTCTGGCCTTCAAAAGTACCTTGGGAAGAAGAGGCAGAGGTGGAAAGGCATATACATGCAGATTGTTCCAACTGAATGATAGAGCGTCCACCTTCCAAGCTGTGTGATGAAACATTTTTGTGCAAAACTTTGGCAACTGGTAATTTAGTGGAGAAGCGAACAGATCTATGTCTGGAGTTCCCCATAACACTGTCAATTTTTGAAATACATGAGGATCCAATTTCCACTCGTGAGGATCCACTATTTGTCTGCTCAACACATCTGCTAAGGAGTTCTGTGCTCCTGGTAGAAACCTTGCTTGAAGATTGAGGTGCAGATTGAGAGCAGTTTCCCACAAAATCATCGCTTGTCTGCAAAGAGGGTAAGAATGGGTTCCCCCTTGCTTGTTGATGTACCACATGACAGTAGTGTTGTCTGTTTGAATCAACACCTGCTCTGGGTGAAGTAAGTCTTTGAAAGCCATCAATGCAAACTGGACTGCTAACATTTCCTTCAAGTTGATATGCAAATGTTGGAGTTTGACAGGCCACGTGTCTTGCACCCATTTTCCATTGAGGTGTGCTCCCCAAGCCTTGTCCGAGGCATCTGTCATTAGAATCTGACTCGCCTCTGGCCGGGTCACAGAGAGTCCCTTGTTTAGGTGACATTCCTGAGCCCACCACAAAAACTCCTTCTGAATGCAAGGTATTATCTGAATGACAGTGTCTAGATCTTGGCAGTGCTGTGTCCATACATTTTGAGATACCATTGAAGCTTCCTCATATGCAATTTGGCATTGGGAAGCACCAGAATACAAGATGCCATGAACCCCAAGGCTTGAAGGACTGTCCTTGCAGTCAGCCTGGACCGTAGAGACATTTGATGAAAATAAAGAGAAAGGCTTCTTTGTTTGTCCGGGGTCAAAAGGCCATCTGGGAAGCTGTATTCAGTCTCACACCCAGAAAGCACATGTCCTGAGAGGGTACTAGACTGGACTTTGTTTCGTTCACAGAATACCCTAGGCATCTTAACACTGCCATCACATACTGTAGATGTTGAAGAAGTTCGTCCTTTTCCTGTGCAATAATCAGGCAATCGTCCAAATAAGGATAAATCTGTATTCCTCTTAGTCTGAAAAAGGCTATCACTGGAGCCAGAACCTTTGTGAACACTCTGGGCACAGTAGATAAGCCAAAGGGCAATGCAGAGAACTGATAATGTAAATTTCCAGTCAAAACGCAGGTACCTCCTGCAACTGGGCCTGATAGGAACATGAAGGTAAGCCTCTTTGAGATCCAGAGTAACCATCCAGTGATCTTTTCCCAACAGAGGTAAAAGCTGTTGTAAAGTCAGCATCTTGAACTTTGGAATGTCCAGATAAGTGTTGAGGATAGATAAATCCAAAATTGGTCTCCACGTGTTCCCTTTCTTTGGAACTAGAAACAGGCGAGAATAAAATCCTAGGCCCACTTCTGACAGAGGAACTGGCTATATAGCTCCCATTTGAAGAAGTAAAGAAATTTGTTTGTGAGCCTCTATCCTTTGCCGGGGAGGGACGCCTGGCATGCCCTTGAAAGGAGGCATGGTATGGAAATAGAACTTGTAACCTCGGTTTATAATGTCCAATACCCATTTGTCCTGGGTAACTAAATGCCAATTTTGTTTGAAAAGAGCCAACTTTCCTCCCAAAGGAGCTGCCAGGCAGGAAGAATCTGGCAGCTGAAAATGCAGGTCATTGGGCCTGTTTACGAAAGGACTGGCCCTGCCTTCACCAGCAGATTGAGCAGGCGAACTCCATTGTCTCGGCCTGAAGGTACTCTGAGCTCTGCCCCTACCACGCCTAGATCTACCCCTAGACTGAAAATCAGAAGAAGGGTACGTCCACCCCTTAGTAGGCCAATTTCTACTAAACTTTGGAGGTTGTACCTGCAAAAAATCTTTAACAGTCTGCATAGACTTAGCCTTGTCTTCCATTTTCTTTAAGACTGACTCCACAGGAGGACCAAACAAAACTTCAGACTGTAAAGGGGCATCCAGAATTCTAGACTTAACATGCTCAGACAAATTCTGATCCTTAAGCCAGGCGTGCCTCCGAATACCTGAACCAGTTGCAGCCACCCTAGAAGAAGCCTGTAAAGCATCAAAACCACATTGCAAAGAGTGCTTTCCCATCTGTTCAGAAACATGCACTAAATCCTGCAATTCTTTACACTCTATGCCCTCTGCTAAAGCATCCACTTTAGATCTTAGCTGAGAAAGGAGGAAATTCTGATACTTCAACATATGAAACTGGCAGTTCAAAGCTCTCATCGCTAAAGTAGAAGAGGTATACACCTTCTTACCCCATCTATCCAAAGCTCTAGCTTCCTTATCCAGAGGAACCGGATTCTTAACAACAGAGGCTCTAACACCCTTAGGTCCCTGACTAATAGTTTCTGGGTCCGCCCTAGGACTCTTATACAGATATTTATGAGCCTCAGGCACCCTATAATACCTGTCAGGTTTAACTGGAGCAGGAGGCACAGAATCCGGATTAAGGGAAGCCTCCGAGAAAACATCCGAAACAACATCCAAAACCGGAGGTATAGCTAAGGGTCTATGCTGTGGCAAAAACAAAAACTCCCTGAGTCTCTTCCGGGAATCAGAGTAATCCTGTCCTTCCTACTTAAAATGCTCCCTCATGGAATGCAGAGTTTCTGAAAATGAAAAATCCTCTGGAGGAGAAGCAGAAGGAGTGGAATCCTCTGCATCAGAATCAGAATAAGGAGGGAAATCTTGAATGTCTTCAGCAGAAGACTCAGAATCATCTGAGGCCTGCTCCAAACTTTCCAACTCTGGCTCCATCCTGGGCCTCTTATCAGGAGGGGGCATAGAACCTCTAATTAAAGAAATCAAATCCTCTGCCATTTTAAGCATGTGCTTTTTAGGCACAGACCCTGAAGAACCAGAACTGACACCAGAGGAAGGCAAAACAGACCTGCCCTTAGAAGGAGCCTTAGGAACAGTAACAGAAGGCCTAACCACCTTAGGCATAGAAGGGAGAATAGAAACCTGAGAGGCCCCTTCAGCCTGACCTGCCTCCTGAAAGGCCACATCTTGTAAAATCAAAGTTTCCCCCTGGGACTCAACAGAAACTTCAGCCGGATCCAGCTGTTCAGCTGTAGCTTCTGAAGATCCGGCGTCCGTAACAGATGAATCATCCTGCCTAGGCTTTAAAGATTTGTCTTTGCGCTTCTTAGTAGAAGCCGGCGTCGCAACATCCGACGGCATGTTATAATTACACCTCTTGCCAAAGACTAACCTAGCGCAATCTAACCTCCGTTTTATAGTGCGCTTATTAAACCTAGCACAAAACCGACACCCGACAACGTCGTGCTCCGGTCCCAAACAAGGAATACAAAGCAAGTGGTAATCCCTATGTGGTATCTGTTTCCCACAAGAAATACAATTATTCACTTTTTCTGACATCCGGTAAGTAACTGAGGCAAGAAAAAACAAAAATATTCCCCAACGGGGTACTTAGCCCAACTTGGTATCGGTCTGAAACTCCGAAACCGAAAAATTTCAGAACGCCGAACGGCACTTGCAATGCTGCTTCTGCATCGGACCATGCGGCAAAAAAGACTGAGGATATGACGTCGGTCATGCGCCTTTATACCCTGACGCTCTGATGTCAGTTCTAGGCGCCCATGACTGACGTCAGCCTAATACTTTGGTATTCGGGCCGACCGAGGACCGCGGACTACCCATAAGTAAGGACTGCAGCAATGTGAGATGAAGAACATCTAGGGAGAGAAGACATTCTGGCAAAATGTACAACAGGACCATTACAGTCCCAACCAATGCACCAGACATTGTCTATTGCTGCAAAGAAAGTTTGTGATGTGAAAGTTTCAGACAGCATCACAACTTCAGCAAAACAGAAGTTATGTTCTTACCATAATGACCCATCTGAGTTGTCCATCTTCATTTCCATTAACCTGTGGGGACTTGGTTCCGATGTTTGGAACTGATTGGCTGTTTTCTACAGCTTGAGCTTCCTGACTTGAGTTCCTCCCTCATACCCACAATGCCCTGCTCCTCCAACATAGTTCAGATCATGTCTGCCAGCAAAGGCATAGCACATAAACATATTTACACCATAGAAAAAATACATAACAGTACAACTAAATAACATCAGGAGCTCAGCATAAAGGAATGGAAATTCCTTTGAAGATTCAACCAGGCTTCCCAAAGACTAGGACAGCGGATGGGAGGTGGGAAAGTTAACGGAAATAAAGATGGACAACACAGATGGAATGTCATGGTAAGAACATAACTTTTTAATCTAATGTTGTCCTCTTCATTTCATTAACCTGTGGGACAGAGTCCCCAGCTACTAAGATCCAAGGTAGCCCTCATTGAAGGACGCTCTGGAGAACAGCAGAGACAAAAGCACTTCTACTTCTGGATATGATGTCCAATTTGTAATGTGTAATAAATGTGGGAGGATTAGACCAAGTAGCTGCAGCACAAATAGCCTCAATAGAAATTCTAGACCAAAAAGCCTGACAAGTAGCCATGGACCTTGTGGAGTGGGCCTTAATTTGCCCTGATAAGGAAATGTTTTTGGAAGAGTAAATAAAGGTAATACAATCTTTCAACCATCTAGCTAGAGGGACTTTGGTAATATATTTAACTTTCTGGCACTGAAAAAGATATGAGCAACTAATCAGACCTCCTAAAGGGCTTGGCTCTGTGTAAATAGAAATGAACCTGTCTATAAACATCAAGCACATGCACAGTATATTCACCTTTGCTTTGATAATTAGGAACAAAGACTGGAAGCTTGATGGACTGATTAATATTCCTTTCTTTAACTGCCTTGGGTAAAAAGGAAGGATTAGTGCGCAGGGAAACTCTATCCTTCTGAAAAATCGAATATGGAGATGTTAAAGAAAGGGTGTGGTGTTCAGACACTCGTCTTGCAGATGTAATAGCTACCAGAAAAAGTGTTTTCCGAGAAAAGAATTTCAAACCCACAGTAGTTGCAGACTCAAAGGGCAGATGGACCAGGGCTTACAAAATCATAGTTAGATCCCACGGAGGAGTAGGATCTTTCACTGGAAACCATAGCAGGAAAGTGCCCTTGAGAAAAGTTTTACACAGCTTAGAAGAGGCAAGGGAGAAACAATCAAAACCAAAGTGAAAACTGGATATGGCTGCTAACTGGACTTTGACAGTAGAATAACTACCTCAATCATAGAAAAGGGAAGTCAAAAGGTCAAGTATGACTGCAACTGGTGCTGTAAAAGGCTCTACCTGTTTTTCTTCAGCCCAAATAGCAAATCTTTTCCACTTGCTTCTATAAATCTCATATGTCGGAGCCCTATGCAAAGAGACCAACATTTCTCAAACAGGGAAAGAATGCCTGGGAAACCTTGCCATCACTGAAAGTGGGGAAACCATGCTGTTAACATCAGGCCCTGTATGTCTGGATGGGGATGCTCTGATAGGTGAGAGAGCATATCTGGGGCCAGATCCAACCTAATCGGAGGGCAAACCAGATGAGACCAAAGGAAGGTGAACCAGATTTGTCAAGGCCAAAAGGGGGCAATGAGGATTACTTTGCTCTGCAATCTGAGGGCTTTCTGTAAGAACTTGGGAATTAGAGGCAGAGGAGGAAAGGTATACAGAAGACCAGAGGACCAAGAATTGGACTACAGCATCCTTGGGTGACTACCCCTGAGGAGGGATCAAGGCAAAGTACCTGCTGTATTTGTTGTTGAAAGAGGACGCAAACAGATCAGAACAGGGATGATCCCATTTCTGGAAGATCATATCTGCTATTGACTGATTCAGAGACCACTTGTGAGGCTTCAGTAATACTCGACTGAGCCGGTATAAATGTTGGACTTCCCTGGAATGTACATTTGCTACCAGAAAGCAGTTGGTAGAGATTGCCCACTACCAAACCCTCATCTCCTCTTGATATAGAGGTTAGGACCTGGTTACCCTGCTTGTTGATGTACCAAAGTACTGACATGTTGTCTGTTTGGATAGCAACAGTCCCTGGTGGAAGAAAGTTGTCAAGTTCCTGCAATGCTAGAAGAACCGCTCTCATCTCCAGTACATTGATCTGCAACTTGGTCTCCTGGGATGTCCACATGCCTTGGACTGTTCGACCCAGATAATGCCCCCAACTTAGCTGGGAGGCATCTGTGGTCACTGTGGCATTTGAGGATGGAATGATGAATGGGCATCCTCGAGTAATGTCTGTGGAGTGAAGCCACCAAAGCATAGATTCCTTGCACACGCCTGATAGTTTTATGGGATGACTGAGAGGATTTGTGAGTAGTGACCACTGAACTGCTAACATCCACTCTAATATCCTCATGTGGAAGTGAGCTATGGGCAGAAGAGTTATCATGGCTGCCATTGAACCCAATGCCCTGAAAACCAATCTGGCTGGAGGCTGATGTATGGTTAAAATTTGCCTGACATGACTTCTCAGATTCTTTACTCTGTCAACAGATAAACACAAGATGTCATCACATCCAGATGATCCCCACTGAAATCTATGACTTGAACTGAGTCCAGCTGGGATTTCTGCATGTTGATAGTTATCCCCAGAACTGCGGCTAGTTGTAGATAGTAGCCAATGGCTTGAACGAGTAGATGCCTGGTTTGAGAGGTCAGAAGCCAGTCATCCAGATATAAAAAGATATGGAAGCCCTGCAGTCTGAGATGCACTGCCACCACTGCCAAGCATTTGGTGAACACCCTGGGAGCTGTGGTGGGACCAATTGGGAATAACCTGAACTGGTAGTGACTGGTTCCCAGCCTGAAATGTAGGAATTGCCTGGAGTGTCTGTCCATTTTTATGTGGTAGAAGGCATCTTTCATGTCCACAGAGTATATCCACTTGTACGCCTTCAAAGAGGCAGGATGGACTGGATTGTGACCATCCTGAACTTCGTGCGGTTTACAGATTTGTTCAGAGAAGCCAGATGCAGAATAGGTCTCAGGTCACTTGTCTTTTTGGGTACAAAAAAGAATCTGGAATAAAAGCCCGATCTAACTTGATTGGGGGACCTCTTGGACAACTCTTTTTTGCAAATGTTTTTCTAGTTTGTGGGCCATGTACTCCCTCTGATTGGGTGGAACGTTACGGGGTAACATTTTCTCTTGGGAATTTTCAGAAAGGGAATGAAGCATCCTCTGGATATGATCTTTAGCTCCCATTTGTCGCTTGTGATGGCCTCCCAGGCTTCAGGGTGAAAGGAGAATCAACCCCCCCAACAGCCTCCAGAGAAGGACAACCAGGCAACTGCTCAGGATGGCTGGAAGGATCTGTTCTGAAAGGTTTCCCGTGACCCTTGATTTTGTGGACCCCTTGCCTGCATCTTCCATTTTGATTATTCCCCCCTCTTCCCGGAGGGGGATCTCTTGAGTGCCCTGAAAAAAAAACTGACTTTCAAAACCACATTTTCTTACTCCCATACTGGTTCCTGGAGAAGGTCCCTTGAGGGGAGAGAAATGGATTCTCTCAGCAGACAAGGTCTTTCTGTCCTTCTCACTCTGGGACAGAGTCTCATGAACAGTTGGTCCAAATAAGGTGGAGCTGTCAAAGGGAACATTAATAAAGGCTTGTTTAAAAGGTGCAGCAAAATCGCACAGCCTCATCTAGGCATGGTGCCTCATGGCAATGCCCGAACTGGCCGCCCTTGAGGTAGGCTCTGCAGCATGGTAAATCAACCTCATAGCTGCACTGGCTAGTGACTATAGGGTGGCCAGTCTAGAGGTAAAGGATTTCTGATCCTCAGTGGACACGGACCCTGGGGTTGAGATAGAAAGTTCCTTTACTATGTCCCTTTGCAGCCTTGTGAAGTGAGATAAATAATTTAACTCCCTCAAGGTGAACATGAAAGAGGTGTAAACTCTTTTGCCAAGTCTGTCCAAAGCCCAGGATTCCCTATTCAGGGGACAGACAATGGAGATCTGCTGGGCCAAGCTCCTTTTTGGTGGCTGCCACAACAACCATTGCATCTACAAGGATATTCTTGGGCCAAAACAACTTATCCACAGGGATGCTAGGAATCATGTCCACTCATTTCGGGACTGACTCTACTGTATCTGGTTCCTTCCAAGTCCCAGAAGACACCAGCTGGAGCAGCGGGTCAGCCTGGGAGGATACCCAAGTAGTGGATGGGCCAGACCCAAAAGCCTCCCACAACACAGATTCCTCTGGGGAAGGGTTTTGGGCTGTCCAACCACTCCACTGGAACTGGATTTCTAAAGTATCTCCAAAGGAGACATCGTTGGTTGGGGACTTTGGTGACCCTTCTTCCTCGAAACCTGTGCCAGTGGTAACTGATTCCATAGCAGAATCAATGTGTCTCCTTTTACACAACCTCTTCTGAGGGATCTCCTCAGTGGGATGCTCTGGGGAGTTATCAGAAGACACTTAGGGTTCAGTCATGGGGATAGTGAGGAAGCTTTGGGGGAACTGCAGACTGGAGGCCTTGGGCACCAAACCAGAATGAGGCGGGGGAGGTACAGTGGTAGAATGTGCCAAGGGTCTCCCTGGCTGGGAGATGACCCTCTTCATCACTTCAAAAGCTGAAGAACTGCGAACCATCGAAAGCTGTCCCCCTGGAGCTGAAGCCTTGACACCTCCAGGAGAGCTGGAGTTCCCTGCTTTGAAGGGGGAGTTGGAGCCAAGCTGTCAAAAGCCGAAGCTCCAAGAGGAAGTTAAGGCTCTGAAAGCTTTGGACTCGATGCCCTCCCCCAAGAACCGACCTCAATGCTACGTCTCAGAGACATGCTGGGAACAGAAGCTAAGGGAGCCAAACTGGTTGAAAAAATAGTCGGAAGTGAAAAGGAAATCTCCATCGGTTCCGACACCATGGCACCAGAGATACCAAAACTGAAGGGTAGATCACAGAAGGAGTCAAAGGTTGGAAAGATGAAACCCTCACTGAACCAGATGTGGATGAAGTGGACACAAGCCCCATTTGAATCTGGGCCTCAGGGAACTGCCTCATCCGTCTGCTGACATCTTTGCAGGATAGGCTCTGGGAAGACTTGGAGGAGGCTAATGACAGTAGTCTTGAAGCTCTCCAGGGAAGCGAGATTGGGACCTAGGAACCTGTCTCGCTCCCCCTGGAGAGCTTCAGGGGGAGTGAGACTGGGACCTAGGAACCTGTCCTTTCTGCTCCGAAGTAGGCACTGACACAATCAAAGCCGGTGAAAGGCCGCTCGGCCCCAGGGCTGACCAAGGCAGAGGGGAAGCAGTCGGAAATGTGTCTGGTGATGACTGAGTTGGTTCCGACAATGTCAGAGCCTTCTTAGGATGCTCCAAAGAAGACTGGGTGGGAGAGCAATGCCTGCCCTCCCAGGTCTCCTTAGGCCTTTTAGGAATGGGTTGAGCCCATGAAGTTGAAGGTACCTGTGAGGCAGAGAAAGGAGGAAGCAACCCCTTAAGGATTAGCTTGTGCCTACTGTCCGCCAGAGCCCAGGGGTGAAAAGCCGGACAAATAGAGCAAGGGGCCTCAAGATGGGTAGGTCTCAAGCAATAAACACAGTCCCTGTGGGCATGTGATAGAGGAATCTTCTGTGCAGTTTTTAAACCCTTGAGGTTTCTGACTCTTAGACATATCAAAAATAAAAGGATAGAAAAGGAAGAAAAAACTAAATGCAGGAAATGTGACGAACTGATAGAACAGGCAGGAAAGGGAAATATATATATACTTTTTGTACTACAGGACCTAACTAAAGAGAAAGCAGTTCAAAGAGAAGAGGTAATATGTGAAAAGCATAAAAGGTAAAGGCACACACAAACTACCAAAAACCTTAAATTTCTCTGGAGAAGCTCACAACCACAGGAACTCGCTGCTGATACAAAGTAGGGCAAACCAAATCTGAGGTACATTGGGGGGAGCGGGGCATTAAGGGTATGAGGGAGAAGCTCAAGTCAGGAAGCTCAAGCTGTAGAAAAAGCAGCCAGTTGGTTCCTGAAGATCGGAATCGAGCCCCCACAGGTTAATGAAATGAACAGAACATAATCAGATCTAGCTTTAATCAGGCATCTAACTTGTTACTAACAGAAACCTTTTCAGAATATATGAAACAGTTCACAGAAATTTTTTTTCAGAGCAACCACAGAAAGATAACCATTCTTGTTGAAAAAACAACATTGAACTGAACTTGGAGTAGTACTGTCATCCAAACTTTGCACCAACTGACAATGCTGCTGGGATGCTAAAGTTCTTGGTTGAAAATTCAATAACCATTGACTTTTTAGGAAGTGTATCAATGCCAACAGCTAAGGTAAAAAGGTGTTTCTTAACACTGAAGAGAATTAAAACATTTATTTGTACTACTACTATGGGGCAATAAAAGAGCGAATGCATTGGCCATATCCTCTACAGAAAGAACTGACAAAGAATATAAAAATGCTTCAGCAAGACAGCTACTGACTTGTTTGCACAGAACAGGAACAGACAAATGGACTTAAAGTTAAAAACTTGAAGAAATATCCAGAAGATCAGAAACATTTATTTGTTGCAAGAAAAGATGCACTTCTTTAGTACCACAGATTGCTACTGCAATGACTTCCTCTGGAAACTTGAAACAGTCCTTATGGAACTTTGTGAAAAAAATGGTGTTTCGGCATTTTAGTCCACAGCTTATCTTCAGGTGCAGTGACAGAATAAAAAGTGCTATTTGCAGCATACTGCATGCTTAACTACAACATATAACAATAGGTTAGTTTGAAGAATGTGTTCTGCCTTAGAGCAGATAAAACTGTGGCAATCTGATTAAAAACAAATTGCACTGACTCTAATACCTCAGTATAACACACAAATAGCAACAAATGATGTAGTCACCAGAGGCACTGGAAATGCTAAAGGCTGGGGGGGGGTGGTCCAGGGGGTATTCAGTTACCTGAAAAGGGCATTTTTTTTACCTTTTTTAATATTTGCTATGATAAAACAAGCATATACACAAATATGCATTGAGTTCACTGTCACCTAGAGTTGCTTTAAGAATAATTCCCCAGAAAATTCATATCAATATTATCAATGAAGCTACAACCTTTCCTCACCCTATTCTAAGTGTGAATGGGACTCATTCATTAACCTGAATAGTCTTTGAATATAATGTTCACACATACAGTCTATGTGCTAGGAACATGGATGATTACCAGGAAAGGGGGATTGAGGATTAACAGGAAACAATAAACACTAATTTCTGTGTGGTATTTGGGGCATTGCAACACTTAAAACTAGACAATGGTGAACAATAATTGTAATTGTTGTATAGCATGTACTCTTATGGTTTCAGTCTATTTAAGACTATAGTCCTGACAGTCTACTGTATACTTTAATACTTTGAATTTGGATATGGCAACAATAATTTGGCTATTTCCAAAGTCAATGTAAAAAGCAAACAGTGAGCTGTCAGGACTATGGTCAGACACCGACTGAAACTACAGAGCCCATGCTTCTGCTTTGCCTGACATGTCCAGTTATGTAGCGACAATAAATGCTGGTTTCCAAGTTTGATTAAAACACACACACACACACACACACACACACACACACACACACACGAACACACATATGCAACCTAAATTTGCATTATGAGTTTTCAGTTCTACGAATAATTCAGTTGTAGAAAATAAGGAATTATAATGCAAACTTGTACGAAAGCATCTTTTGTTACAGCAAAAAAGACAAGCTTTAGATAATTAAAATGGGATTGTAGAGACAAAGCCATTATCACAGTTGTACTTGGAAATACAGCTTTAGAAACAAATCTATTATCACAGTCCCACTTAATGTCATTTATAAAAGTAGTAATGACAACATCTGTGCTGTGATCCTACAAAAAAACATGGCAACACTAATCTTTCAAAGATACTGGAGCAGGGTAACAAAACATTCTGATAATTGCTCAACACTAGGAGACCATTTCCACAGTCCTAAACCTACTTGTTCTTATCATGGAATTGTTACTTGCACTATAGTATAGTGGGTTGGGGCTCTCTTTGGTCAAGGATAAGTGTCTAACTTGCACAATATGGGTTTAAGTAATTCCTGTAGCACCTGCTCTATGTGTCATCGTGGAGAAACCCATGCTTTGTTTTATGCTAGTATTAGAGTAGCCAGTTATGCACAAGATGGTGGTTATGTCTACAAATAGAGAATGCCAAGAATATTGGGCTAAATACTTAAAGGACAACTGGATTCTATTATTAAATGCTCAACTTCTCTGTCCTTTTTCTCCCTATTTACTCTCCCTGCTATGAATAAACAACAATACGGCATTTAAAATATTTTAAATTGACTATTTCTCTCCACTAGAGCTGTACCTTACTGTACTGTGGTGGTTTCACTTTCAAAAACTTTTATCCCGCCCTGGAAAAGCTTTCTGCAGTCTCCAATTCATTGATATCATCAAGGTCAATGAATACAGGTAGTTTTCTGGCCAATTCCCTCCGCATGCTGACATCACCACAACTGTCCTAAAAACCCACCCATGCTGTGACATCACAGCTCCCTGGTCCTTCCCCTAGCCATACAGAAAGTAAAGGCTAGAACAAGGAAACAGAACATGAGTCAAGTCTCCTGCTGTGAGCTGTCAATCATAGCAGGTAACAGCTCAAATTACCCTTAGCACTTTGACAGCTAGGGAAGTTAGGTGTGAAGGTGGATGGGAGAGGTGTCAAAGCAATACCATTCAGGCTTCACAAAAGACTGCAATTTAGCCATTCTAAAAAGAAGCAGCAGTAAAAAAAACACTTTGAAAGTCTGTTCTGTGGCATTTGCACTGTTTGTGTTTGTAGTAGTCACTTAATGGCATGAAATGTTACTTAAAACTGACACTGAAAGACAGCAGTGGATGCATGTAAAATCAATGCAGTGACAGCAGCTTTAGGAAGAAAGAGGCTTGCATGATGTAATTTTTTTACAGACAAGCACTGCATTGTGGGACAGTTAGAGACAGACTAAACAATTAGAATTACTTCAAGATGCCACACCCCATGTGGTCAGACTCAGAAATTACGTATAAAAATATTTAAAAACCTGTAAATAGTCCAAGTGGTGTTACAATGTAGGAAACACCAAACCATGAGGAAATAAACATGTTTTTGAGTCTGTGGGTGCAGTTCTCATTTAACTATTTTCTACTGCTCAACAGTTGTTGAGCATCAGCTGTGGGCCTTATGTTTTGATGGAAAGAAGTTATATAATTAGTAATTTTATCATGGGGCATATACATACAACACATATGCACACATGGACATGCTCAACTATAGACAGTTGGAAGGAGGATCAATTCATCTTGCCCATGTTTTTAGGGTGTGCAAGGAAACTGAAGCACCTGACAAATACCCATGTACAGGTACAGGGAGGACTAGCAAGCTCTCCACAGATGGCTCCCCAACTGAGAACTGAACTGGAGAACTAAACACTGAGAATCAACAATCCTAACGGATAGGCCACAAACAAAAAAAGTATTATGGGCACAAAAGTAGATAACACCAAGCACCCCCCCAACAAAAAAACTCCTTTTCTCTAGACATTACTGCTTATATTGCTTGATTTAAATGTTCTGTTTGACACAAATCCATACTCTCTCTGAAAATACCATAAGCCTGCTTTTCCTCTCACTTCATATTGCAATTCCTTTTTTTTTTATTACACTAACTTACCTTTAATTTCTTCTCTGTACACTTGCTAACATTTATCTAACCAATGTTTTCATATTATATCTAATTTGGTATAATTATTTAAACTACAGATACTTTTGTATTATTTTTGAAGATTGCAAAATTATTGTTCTTAAAATGTCTTGTTTTTTGCAGAAAATGGGCTCCTACCCAGAGTTTCCTAGTAATCAAATGTCAATAAATAAATAAATAAATAGTGGGAGTGATTTTTTTTCAAAAATTTCAATAAATATAGAGTAATTAACCCATTAACTGCTGAGCATTTTCATCCAGTCTGTCCATAGAACACTATTTTCCCTGTTTTTTCACTTTAAATTTTAAAGTCTATAAACCTATTCGTAAAATTTTCAGGGAATGTTACTGACATAACATAACACTTCACTGGATTGGTCTCCTACCATCAAAGGCAAATGATCATCGGCATCTTAAACGTTACTAAAATATATACATTTAAAAAAAACTGATTTTATGTTACAACATATACAGAGAAATAAAATATCACTGTTATCTAGAAACATATTGTAGGACTAAAATCACACTATTATATATTTTTATTTAACAGCTTTTTTCTTACTTTACTTTGAAGAGAACTTACAAATTATACATTTATTTTCAGCAGACTGTCAATTTAGAAAGACCATTCTGGCTGGACTCTACACTAACTTCAAATTACAATACCTCTCTACTATGTCAAGATGTTATGCCATTTTTAGGACATGACCACTTGATAATTTCACTTTCTTTTTGTTTTGGTCAGTGTAATATCTTTTAGGGAAATTGATAACAGAATTTCAAATATAGGCATACCTCTCAGAGGAAATAAAACATTTGCATTTTCTTATTGCATACAAAAATGCAGAAAAATATTACTTTTTTCTATAAAACACAATTAGTTTGGGTTTTCATTTCACAAGAACATACCAATAATATGATTCAGATACTTCAAAACACATAATACTTCTTGTGAAATGAAGGGTAAAAGAGAGTACTCAAATGGCCATATAAGCCTGCTGCAACAACAAAAAACATGTATCTGTAACCATAAGAAGTATAGCAACATTCTCAGCATAATGTATTATGGCCCAGGGATACCACATGTACGTACTGGTTTCAGCTGTAAAGGCACATATACAATTGTATCATCACATAATGCAGTTTACTGCATGAGTCTAAATACTGGGGGTAGGGTCACACCAATGACAAAAAAAAAAAAAAACAGTATTAAGGAGAAATGTGCAGAATTTTTACTTCTAATGCATGTCATATCAAAGAGGAATTTAAAGACATTATTGCACTGAGCTTACTGAAAAGAAGTTCAACACAGCAAAATGTCAAACTGCAGCAGTAAATGCACATAGGCTCCATCACTGAAAGATTATATCTTGGTCTACATCTGAGAACTTATAAAACCTTCTGGTAAGAACAAGATGATCAGCTACAGTACACACCAAAGACTATAAATATAAATATAACTTCAGTGTTTCAAACAAATGCAGTAAACCTATGAATTTGACTATTCAGCTTTAGCTCAGATGAAAGCATAGTGTTGCAGCCATGGCATATTACAAATAATCAAAATCTAGTGAAATATAGAGAATTTTTACTTCTCTTGTACTGCCAATTCATTAAAGATGTAATGAAGAAGTATTTCGGCCATTTTTGTATTCATTATACTGAACAAAGAATTTTTTGATACTTTAGACTCGGATGATGAATTTGACCAGGAGGAATTCACCTTTGAAAAAGGTGTTTCCATTTCCACCTGTGGGGATTCTAACTCTGAAGAAAACCTTGCATCAGCACCCCCCCCCCCCCAGGATATTTCATTTGCAGAAACCTTACATACCTTGAGTGAACACTTCAAGTGGGAAGCTCAAGACTACCTACAATCACAGAAAAGGATTAAAGAATTTCTCAGTCTCCCAGAGACAACCCCCTTGCCATACCCTCCTATCTTACAGGTGGTAGACAATGTCTTCCAGGATTTTTCCTTGAAACCAGACTCTCTGCCTCATCATGAAAGAGTAGCAGATGTGTAGACTTTCTAAATGTTTCTACTACCCTACTTTCTTTGTCAGTAGGCAAGGAATTTTTGGAAGAGCCTGCTTTTACTCCCTTAAGGCCTGGAATCACAATTTCAGGGTCTGTTACAGGGTTCTTAAAGAGGTGTTTGTGAGTATCTACAGCCCTGTAAAATCTGTCAGGTTTTCTAGGAGCAAGAGGCAGAGACTCTTGGTTTTAAGGAAGAATCCTGGAAGACATTGTCTACCACCTCTAAGACAAGGGGGTATGGCAAGGGCTAACCTCTAAGACAGGGAGCATGGCAGGGGATTTGTACACAGAGAGATTAAGAAATTCTCTAATCCTTTTCTTTGATTGTGGGTAGTCTTGAGCTTCTCGCTTGAAGTGCTCTCTCAAGGTATCTAAGGTTTCCCCAAAAGGAATATTCTCGGGGGGGGGGGGGGGTTGATGCAAGGTTTTCTACTGAGTCAGAATCCCCATAGGAGGCAACTGAAACACCTTCTTCAAAGGCGGCTTCCTCCTGGTCAAAGGCACAATCCAAGTCCAAAGAATCAGAAAATTCTTCTGCAGGATATCTTCTTCTTTTACCTGGTAAGGACTCAGGAGGAGGAACGTGTCTGGATCTAACCAGGGAGATTAAATCCTCAGCTAACCTCACAAGGTCTTGTTGGTAGGCCTGAGAGTGGCAGCTGGTAGGCTTAGGGTGAGAGAGGGCAGGAGTACCTTTCTTGTGAGTGGCCTTCAGTTTTGGTCTAAGGCCGACCTCTGCCCCCGGATGGACAACCAACTCCCATAAGTGAAAAGCGGTAAAAATGTCTTATGAACACGAACAGTCATTGGTCTTTGAACGGTCAAAAGAAGCCAGGGCCTGCAAAGTGGTTCTGGATCCAACCGACAAACTGGGACCTTCGTCTTGAAAAGAAGTTGAGGAGCTGGGAGGCATATCAGACTCCGAATGGGTCTTGATACAGCCAGGTCACAGAAGGGGGCTGTGAAAGCACTTTACCTTCTTCGGCGATAAGAAGCCTAGGAGGACTGTCTGACAGTGAGCAAGCACTGCCTGAGGCCCTAAACCTGAAGTGCTTTTCCTTTATCCTCCTAGGGAGATCTATTTCAGCTCTACTAGCAGATACCATTTTATGCAGATGGTCTGCTGATTCATGAAGATGCATAGCTAGTATTGTGGCCTTACAGTTAATGTGTTATTAAAGCGAGCACAAAAACAACAGTTGGGGACGTGTTCAAGCCTCAAGCAAGTCACACAAAAGGAGTTGAAAGTCCTGGTGGTATTTCAGCAGAGACAATTATTAATTTTTCTGACATTAGTCAAATGATACACTAAAGGTTCCCTAATTTGGTACTTGGCTTTCTGGAGTCTTCTTTCTCTGGTGCAGACCGACCAATGCACTGACTGTTACTCTGCTTTGGGCTTTGATGGCAAGAAAGAACGGAGGTAATGGCACAGGGTGACTCCCTTTATACCCAAACGCAGTGATGTCAGGGAGTCTGCCAGCTTCTGGAGGAGAGAAAAGTCTCTCTGGTAGTCGGGCCAACCAAGAGCTTCCACAGGGGGAAATCCCAAAAGTCAGGACTGCAACAGCGAAACACTAAGAACATCAGGACTGCAACAGTGAAACACTAAGAACATCAGTGGTTCCCCGGAGTGCCCAAGATGAAAAGAGTGTACAGCTTTTGAAAGGTGTCTCAAACATATAAAGGGCTATTATGTAGAAACACAATACCTCTTAGCTCAGGGAACTTTTTTTTGTTGTCCTTATCCCTGGAACTCTGAGGGGGGGCACCAACAGAGGGGTTGCCCAGGGTGTCAGTTGACCAAGCTACAGCTTTGCAAAAATATTTATTGAAGTTCCACACATTACTGAGTCACTTCCTCCCCAAAGATTATTATGGAACATCTTAACTGCACCCTCCAAAGCTTAAAATACCTCCTCTGTGGGTTTCAGTAATATACCTGCTTGCTTAACCAACAGCACCAGACATGCCCTCTCCGAACCCTCTCAAAACTATTCAACTTAAACATAGTCACAGGATATATTTCTAAGATATAGAAACTGGCTATCTTTGCCCCTCCATAAAGTCACCCCATATCACATTCCAGGAACTACAGAACTAAGAGCCTAATGAGTACAGCTTGCCAATCTATGCAATTTATAAGCTCTGATATCAAAAATCTTAATGCTGTAGACCCACAACAATATTGATTTGATAAAAGGAGAGCATGTTTACTTAATTTAGTAAATTTCTTTAAGAAAGTCACTGAAGGTGTAGAGGGCGAATCTTCTGGCTATCACCTCAGCTCGTAGAGTTTCAGAACTACAGGCTCTCATGGCTGTCCAGCCTTTTATCATCTTCCATCAGGACAGAGTTTCCTTACGAACCAACCCGTCCTTTATGCCTAAAGTGGTATCCAGGGTAGCTTTAAATCAGGCCATACATTTACCTACTTTTTATCCTAATCCTCAAAACAAAGGGGAGAGATTACTACATTCCTTGGACATCCACAGACAACTGCGTTATTATTTGGACAGAACAAAGCCTTTCAGAAAATCAGAACAGCTCTTTGTGGCCTATGCGGTAGGAGCTCAAGGGAAGCCAATTTCCAAACAGACAATCTCAAAATGGATAGCCCACTGCATACGCTTTTGCTATTCCTTTCATGGCAAAACTGTTCCTACAGGCATTAGAACTCATTCCACCAGGGCCACAGCCACCTCTGCAGCCTTCCTCAGAGGAGTTCCTACCAAGGATATTTTGGAAGCAGCCACTTGGAGTTCTGTGCATACCGTCTCCAAGCACTACAAAGTACAGTTTTGTACCTACCATAAATGTAGATGTCCGATAGATATGCAACTGCAGTCATAACATATGGGTTGCCTGCCTCAGGCAGCCCTCGGTCGGCCGAATTCCAAAGTCTGGGTCCGGCGTCGGCTGGTGTTGCCTCCTCTCCGACGTCACCACGGCTGGAGTATAAAGGCATCGGCCGACGCCATCTTCTTCAGTGTTTCTTGCCCCAGATGCCAGGTGCCCTCCTAGGAAGGCTAAATTTGGTAAATGGATAAAAATAATCCCAAACATGCACAACAGTAATAAACAGATACACCACAGGAATAACCCCAGCTAATGGGAAAAGGGGTAGGGACCCAAAAAGAAGGATACAGAGGGGTAGGAGGGAGGGAAAATCTGACTGCAGTTGCATATCTATCGGACATCTACATTTATGGTAGGTACAAAACTGTACTATGTCCTTCAAGAATGCAACTGCAGTCATAACATATGGGTTGAATACCATAGCCAAGCTGGGGGTGGATGGAACTAAGATAAGGATGGTGTAAGGACTGCCGAAGCAAAGCCTGCTCGGGATCTGGAATATAAGGGCAGGTTGTAGTGCTTGGTAAATGTATGCACGGAGCTCCATGTACCATGTAGCAGCCTCTAAAATGTCCTTTGTTGCCACTCCTCTTAGAAAAGCTGTGGAAGTGGCCATAGCTCTGGTGGAATGTGGCCTAATATTGGCTGGCACACCTTTTCCATGGAAAGAATAGCAGAATCTGATGCAATGTCCAATCCATTTTGAAATTGTTTGTTTGGAGATTGCTTTTCCTTGCACTCCAGCAGCATAGGCTACAAACAGTTGGTCAGACTTTCTGGTGGCCTTAGTTCTGTCCAAGTAGTAATGTAGTTGTCTGTGTATGTCCAACGTATGCAGTAGCTTTTCCCCCCTATTTTGAGAATTGGAGAAGAATGCAGGCAGGTGAATAGCCTGATTTAGAGACACCCTGGAAATAACTTTGGGCATGAATGTAGGATTGGTTCTTAGAGAAACTCTGTCTTGATGAAAAATGAGGAAGGGGGCACTGCCATGAGTGCCTGTATCTCCGAAACTCTTCTTGCAGATGTGACTGCCAATAAGAAGGCCGTCTTCCATGAAAGAAATTGCATTTCTGAACTTGCTGCTGGCTCAAATGGAGGAAGAGTTAATTTTTCCAACACAAAATTGAGGTCCCATGCAGGTACTGGCTGTTTTCTGGGAGGTTTGATATTCTTTATTCCTCTTAGAAACTGCCTTAGCAAGGGATGAGATCACACTGGAGGGTCACAGTTGTATTTTGCTGAGATTGCTGAGGCATGAATCTTTATTGAAGAGTATGAAAGTCCAGTATGAAGTAGTTCTGCCAAGTATTCTAAAATCTGAGGTATACTTGGTAATGCTGTGTCCTGACCCCTGTTGGCATTCCAGATGCTGAATCTCTTCCATTTGGCTGAATATGTTTTTCTTGTGGAAGGTCTGCGTGCTTCCAGCAAGATTTCTTGAACCGATTTTGATAGAGAGTTAGGTGGAGAAATCATGTTAGCCTCCAGGCTGTCAGATGTAATGATTTCAGGTCTTGATGTACAGTCCTGTAATTGTGTTGTGTTAGGAGCAGAGGCCATAGGGTCAGAGGCCATGGTTTGGTCCGAGTTATGGTCAATAGCAATGGGTAGCAGTGCTGCCTTGGCCAGTCTGGAGCTATCAAAATACCTGTTGGTTGTTCTGCTTTGATCTTCAGTATCACCCTGGTCAGCAGAGGCAGAGGAGGGAATGCATACATTTTAGAGAGTTCCAGCTGAAGGAGAGAGCATTCGTCTTCCAGGCTAGAGGATGGTGAGTCCTTGTGCAGAACTTTTTCAGGTGATGATTTAAGTGGGAGGCGAAAAGATCTACATCCGGTCTTCCCCATGTCTTTGTCAGTTGAGAGAAAATGTGAGGATGCAGCATCCATTCGTGTGGATCCATGAAATTTCTGCTCAGGTTGTCCGCCAGTACATTGTCCTTGCCTGGTACAAACTGGGATTGTAAATGTATCTTCAGGCTCAGGGATTTTTCCCAGAGAAGCATTGTTAGTCTGCAGAGGGAATAAGAATGAGTGCCTCCCTGCTTGTTTATGCACCACATGACAGTGGTGTTGTCTGTCCTTATCAGTAAATGTCCTTGTTGTAGTGATTTTTCGAAAGTCTCGATTGCATGTATCACTGCCAACATTTCCTTTTGGTTTATGTGCAGATGTCTTTCCTTTGGGGTCCATTGCCCTTGAATGCATCTGTCGTCCATGTGCGCCCCCCATCCCTGGTCTGAGGCGTCTGTTGTAATCATTTGGCCTGGTTGAGGTCCTGTTGAAAGACATGCCTTTGTTTTGCTGACTGGCTTGAGCCCACCATAAAAATTCTTTTTGCAGACATGGAATAAGTGGGATTATGTCCTCTAGGCTTTGGCTGTGTTGAGACCATAAGCTTTTTAAATACCATTGCAGCTTTCTCATATGAAGTCTTGCCAAAGGTATCAGAAGGATGCAAGATGCCATGAACCCCAGGGCCTGCAGGATTTTCTTTGTAGTCAGCTGGGAAAGTTTTGCTAGGCCTTTGAAGTACTCTGGTAAATGCTGCTGTTTTTCCTCTGTGAGGTAGGCTATTTGGT
This sequence comes from Protopterus annectens, assembly GCF_019279795.1. Classification (NCBI taxonomy): domain Eukaryota; kingdom Metazoa; phylum Chordata; order Ceratodontiformes; family Protopteridae; genus Protopterus; species Protopterus annectens. The sequence continues at coordinate 454,687,559 of NC_056725.1, read as the reverse complement.
TTTCTGTGTCCAGTTTGGCTTCTAAGAAGACAATCTGTTGGGATGGCAGTAGTTTTGACTTCTGAATGTTGACTGTGTATCCCAAGGCCTGCAGTAGATGCATGACATAGTCCAAATTTTCTTTTAAGGTTTGTTTGTTGTCTGCTTGTATGAGGCAGTCATCCAAGTAGGGGTATATTTGAATCCCCTACAGTCTGCAGTGTGCCACTACTGATGCCAGGCATTTCGTGAACACTCTGGGCGCAGTAGATAAGCCAAACGGCAATGCTGAGAATTGATAATGCTCTGTCCCTGCAAGAAATCTGAGGTATCTTCTGCAGCTTGGTCTGATTGGGACATGCAGGTATGCCTCCTTGAGGTCCAGAGTGACCAGCCAAGACCCCTTGCCCAGCATGGGAAGGAGTTGCTGCAACGTCAGCATTTTGAACTTTGGCACTATGAGAAAAGTGTTTAGAGATGACAAGTCCAGTATGGGCCTCCATTTGTTTTCTTTTCTTGGAACAAGGAACAGCCTTGAATAAAATCCCTGGCCTTGCTCCTGAGGAGGAACCCTTTCTATTGCTTTTATACTTAACAGCTTGGAAACTTGAGAGAGTGCCTCTGCCCTTTGATGATGTGGCAGGTTTGGCATGCCTTGTCTTATTGGTAATGTGTGGAAGTGGAATCTGTAACCTTTGTCTATCAAATCCAGAATCCAGTTGTCTTTGGTTAAGATATGCCAGTTTTGTGAGAATAAGGATAATTTTCCGCCCAAGGGTGCTTCTCTTTGAACCTTTGTAGGCGGAATGAAAATCAAGTCATTGCGATTGTCCTTGTGGTGCAGCTGAACTGTCTGTACCACTTCTTTGATTTGGAGGTTGCCATTGCCCCTGTAAGATCCTCGGTATTACCCTCTACCTCGGCACGCCTGCTTTTTCCCCTTTGAAACTTGTCTGAGCCGGGGAAGGACCAATTCTTTGAGGGCCAGTTTCTGCTGAATCTGGGTGGCTGAACCTGAAGAAAATCCTTGACTGTCTGTACTGACTTTGCTTTTTCCTCTATGGATTTCAACACATCTTGTGCATTAGCACCAAAAAGCTTCTGTTTTTCCAAAGGTGCATCAAGTAACTTTACTTTAACATGGTCAGGCAAAGACTGATCCTTTAACCAAGCATGTCTATGTATCACAGCCCCAGTCATAGCTGCCCTACATGAAGCTTCCAGTGCATCATAACCACACTGAAGAAAATGGTTATTAACCTGCTGAGTGTTATGTATATGATCCTGCAATGCCTTTTATCAATAGGCTCAGGAGAGGCTAACTTTTCTGTAAATCATCCAGGAGAAAATCCTGGTACTGAAACATGTGAAAAAGGCAATTTAGTGACCTCATGGCCAGGGTAGTAGAAGTATATACTTTTTTACCCCATCTCCAGGGACCTTGCTTCCCTGTCTGCTGGCAGTGGGTTTTTGGCAGAGGAGGTAGCCACTCCCTTGGGGCCCTGTGAAATAGTTTCTAGATCCACAGAGTGGGCCTTAAAGGTGCTTGTGAGTGTCAGGGACCCTATAATATCTGTCCGGCTTGACAGGAGCCGGAGGAAGAGAATCAGGGTTAGCACTGGAGTCAGAGAAAACATCATCCAAAACATCCATAACAGGTGGAATAGCTAAAGGCCTGTGCTGGGAAAGTTTGAGGAAGGTACGAAGCCTTTTCCTGGAGTCAGAGAATTCCTGACCCTGCCATTGAAAATGTTCCCTCATGGAATGCAGAACTTCACCAAATGAGAAATCCTCTGGAGGGGAGGCAGAGGGAATTGATTCCTCAGCATCAGAGTCCTCGTAGGCCTGGAAGGATTCTTCTTGGGTATCAGAATGTTCAGAATCCCCAGAGGCTTCATCCGAAGAGAGGTCGTCCGCCTGCTCAGTTCTGGGCCTTTTCTCTGCAGGTGGCTGAGAACCCCTCTCCGGATGAGGCTGAGACCCCCTGATAAGGGAAATAAGATCAGCAGCCAGAGACATGATCTGCTTATCAGAAGAAGTTGCCTGGGCAGTAGGTCTAGGATGGGCCATGGCCTGACTGGCGGCCTTAGCACGTGCAAAGGCCTTGATGGACATGGATACAGGAGGCCTAGCAGCCCCACGTGCAGGCGTAACCTCGTCCACAGAAATGGTGTCGGGTAGATCCAGAACTTCGGTTTCCGGAGGAAAATCAACAACCGGCACTGGAGAGATCTCTGAGACCAAAGGTCGTGTTAACGCTGTGTCGTCGGCCTGGAGCGGTAGATTTACCACTTCCGAAGGAACCGGAGCACTAGCAGAGGGTTTGAGAGTAGCATCGGTAGTGGACGCGGGCCGAGGATGTCGGTCCCGGTCCATGCGTTTTTTAGCAGATTGGGTAGTTGGTTGATCCGACGGCATGATATACGCAAAAGATTTACCGAAACAGTCCTCGGCGAATTCTGCCCGGCGCCTGAGAGTGCGCTTATTAAAGCAAGCACAGGCAGCACAGGCCGAGACGTCGTGGTCTGGGCCCAGGCAAGGAAGGCAGAGAGAATGGAAGTCCTTATGAGGTACTTGTTTACCACAAGGCAAACAATTATTAACTTTCTCAATTTGTTCTGACATCGGCTGAGGCAAGAATAAATGTTCCCCAACGGGGTACTTAGCTTTTAGATGACTTCGGTACTGTAAACACAGGAGCTGACTGACCGGCACTTGCGAACTGCTTCTGCTTCGGGCACCGCGCGGCAAGAAAGACTGAAGAAGATGGCGTCGGCCGATGCCTTTATACTCCAGCCGTGGTGACGTCGGAGAGGAGGCGACACCAGCCGACGCCGGACCCAGACTTTGGAATTCGGCCGACCGAGGGCTGCCTGAGGCAGGACAAGCCATATGTTATGACTGCAGTTGCATTCTTGAAGGACATCCTACCATTATACTCCAAATCTAGAGCAGGCTTTGCCACTGCAGTCTTGCAGGGCATTTTGGCTCCTCCTAGTTCCACCTAGTGCCTACCACCCCTTTCTTAGCTTTGGGATTCTACCCATCTGTTATGACTGCAGCTGTATGCATGATGTACATAGTACAGTTTTGCACCTGCCATAAATGTAGATGTTCGAGTGCTAATACAGCTACAGTCCAGGTTTCCCTCCCTCCTTCCCCTCTTGGGACAGGCCTATAGGCTAACACATCCTCATACAACCTGATTGGGGTATTCATTTATGATGTATTTGCTTGCAACTACTGTATTTTGATTATATTGCACTGCATTATCACACAAATTTATGTATTGCCTTCCTTCTGGGGGCACCTGACATCTGGGGCAAGAAAAACTGAAGTAAATGGCGTCGGCTGGTTCCTTTATACCCCTGTCGCACTGACGTCAGGGAAGAAGCGACGACAACCGACACCGGACCTAGAGTTTGGAATTCGGCCGACCGAGGACCCGCCTGATGGCCGGAGAACCCATCTGTTATGACTGCAGCTGTATGCACGATGAACATCACATCATCCACAATGTCTAGCACAGGCGGAACAGCCAGGGGCCTGTGCTGAGGCAATAAGAGGAAATCCCTGAGCCTTTTCTTGGATTCTGAGTAATCCTGACTTTCCTAATGGAAATGCTCCCTCATGGTATGTAAAGTTTCCCCAAAAGAATAATCCTCAGGAGGAGAGGCTGAAGGGATAGATTCCTCAGCATCAGAGTCCTCATAGGGGGGTAGAGAGTATCCCTGGTCTGAAGAGGTATCAGAGGAAATGGAAACCTGATAAGAGGAGTCATAGTCTGTATCCTGCCTAGGCCTTTTCTCAGGAGGGGGACGGGAACCCCTGATTAGAGTAATGAGGTCTTCGGCCATTTTAAGCATCTGCTTCTTAGGCATGGAGGACTGCCCAGGATAATGCTGTACTTGTTTCTTTGTCTTTAGTGGTACTTTTGTCTTGGCTGTTTTAATGGTAAGTTGTGAAGGTCTGAAAACACCCTCAGAAGCAGATGCCTGCTCAGCGGCTCCGGACCCATCTGAGGGATTAGTTTCCGTAGGCCCAATACCTTGAGTTTTCAGAGGCCTAGATTTCTCCACATGGGAGTCGGAAGCGGCCTGAGGCTCTGAGGTAGTGGGTGTCAGGGGCTGCGAAAGCACCTCACTAAGAACCGGCGACTGGCCTAGAAGAGGTTTCGTCGTCGGTTTTGGACCTCAGATGCCTATCCTTATCCTTGTCTTTGCGTTTTTTCGGCATTGAGGTTGTCGGCTGATCCGATGGCATGGTTTAATTGAACCTTCGGCCAAAGTAGTGTAAAGCAAAATCAAAATGCCTTTTTATATTGCGCTTGTTAAATCTAGCACATAACCGACAACTAGTGACGTCGTGATCAGGGCCTAGGCATGAAATACAGTAAGAGTGGAAGTCCTTATGAGGTATTTGCTTCCCAAAAGAAATACAATTATTAACTTTTTCTGACATCGATCTGAGTAAAGAAAAAGGTTTCTCCAACAGGGTACTTAGCTTTATTGTAGACTTCGGATCTGAAATTTAACTTCGAAAATCTCAGGAGTTGGCCGACTGGCACTTGCGAACTGCTTCTGCTTCGGGCACCGCGCGGCAAGAAAGACTGAAGAAAATGGCGTCGGATGTACATTTTATACCCCTGGCGCACTGACGTCAGGGAAGAAGTGACAGCAACTGACGCCGGACCAAGACTTTGGAACTCTGGCCGACTGCAGGACCGCCTGACGACAGGATAACCCAAGTGTGATGACTGCAGCAGTGTAACACGATGAACATCTGGCTGATAGAATCCAGACAGGTGAAATAGCAGGTGCCACCTCAAAAAGCTGGATAGAGGCATTCCAAAGGGCTCAATACAGGGAACCCTTCTACTCAGTATCTACTTGTTGGATCTCCAAACCACTAACAAAGACACATTGTTAAATACATTTTACAATGACTGCACACTGGATGTTCTCATTCACTCAGCAGCTGCTACCAGCAATAGCTAAACAATACAAATCAACAGTGTATTAGGAAATGGGTTTAATTTAAATGCACGCAAGTGAACCATTGTCACCTATGGAAAAAAATGACAATTTACATTAAAAAGGCATCTCACTCCAATAAGATATGATTCCTTGTGGAGAACTCTATTTTTTTGAGCACCATGAGGCAGCAGCAGTAGTCAGGAAATTCTCCTAGCTAGACAAGCTAAGTAAATGTATCTCATCCAAGTCCAAAGAAGTTATCTTTGTTCTATACTCTTATCCTGATCATACTAATTATAGAATATAATGCACCTTCTTCTATATAGCCATCCAAACACATCACACAGCTGCACAGATCCCAGAAGTTCCTAATGAAAAAGATCACCCTACTAAAGACCCTTAGTTGCCAAGACTGGCTTGAATGTCTTATTCTTATACTCTGACTTGTATGGACTCTTATGTAGTAATTTAGGTCTACCCTCGCTGATCTCCGATACCTCCACAAAATGACTGGTTCCACAAATACTTGAGATAAAGACTTGAGTCTCCATCAATAAACGATTAAGACATGCTAGAGAGAAAATGTATTATTCAGTTCTGGAATGTGTTAGATAAAAACAGAGTGATACCCATGTTTACTTTAAGGCAAACCTTTTAGATTATATAGCTGGCCTTGAATTTATCCCAGTCTGGAGGCAGGTGGTGTTCAAATAAGTTAAGGGTTAACAAGAACTAACTCTGCTTTGTATACCATATGAATCAATAAATAAGTGAGGTGGCCATTAATTTTGTTTTTTTCCCTTCATCATAGAAAAAGATATGAGTAGCCCATCCCATGTCCTGTTATAATGCCGTCTACATGCCTGTGACTGGTTGCCCTTAGCAACCTATCACAGTGCTGAGTCAGCAGTCTATAATCACATATTACTATTACTAGAGATTACCAGGAATTTGTGTAGTCTAAATGTTTCCGATCACTTGCTAAGACAACCAATCTCAGACCATTCCTGAAATCTCTACTTATGTAGTCATTAGGTTTGAAACTGCTGAGAACTGTAGAACTGTGGATCTTCAGGAACTTTCTTCCTTTTACAAGTATGTGTTTTTTTAACTTCTGGGGCAGTGATAACAGTAGGCACAGTCCAAAGCAGAATGTATGCATTTTTAAATTTACTTTTACCATAATTGACAGGAGGAAGGGGATACCTAAATGCCTCTCCATAATTCTGAAGCATAAAGTTCTTAATGTCTAGCGTTATTGACTTGTCAAGAATCTTCAGTGATTTACCAGAAAATTGGGAAAAGTGCAAAAATATATGAGGCAAAATCTGTGACATTCTAGAAAATCAGGGACAGCTGAGGGGTATGATTCCCTGCAAACCTTTCAACTTCTATGCTTAAGAATTCTGAAAAGCCAAAACTAATGCAGGACATCTGGGGCAATTTTTAGTTATTACTTTAATTCACTTAAAAAGTTAATAGAACAACAGGTTTTGCATCCACACTAACTTTCTGAACAATAATAAATATGAAACTCTAATGTCTGGCATTACTGACTAGTCTGCACCGATTTTCCCCAATATGAAGCAAAAGCCAAGAGACTTTCCAGAAAATCAGGTACAGCTGAGAGGGATTATTCCCTTGCATTCTTTCAACTTTGCCCAAGGATTCTGGGAATAGCAAAAAAATAATGCGGTGGGGGGCAAACAGGGACTATGTTTAACTATTACTTTCACTTAAAAAGTTAATAGAACAGCAGGTTTTGTATCAACATGCAGCATCTGAAAAATAAGAGGTATGAAACTCTAATGCCCTGCATTATTAAAATCAAATTTTATGAAGTGTTACGAAATGGCATTCAGCTGTACTATACAATTTCCATGAAAGTAAAATGACTAATTGTAAATGGTAAAGTGGAATGGGACCAGTCCAACAGTTCTAGAAAGGTATTACAACAATATAAATTGCTGGTGATAGGAGTGAACAAAAATGTGTTTCAGAAAGATAATTACTGCGACTTGAACAAAAATGCATCCAAACTGGTTAGACCATATGCTGGATACCACACTAACAGTGTCGTAACTTTACATCCAAAATATGACTCAAATGTGTCTCACGGGCATGACAAAATATGAGAAAAAAATCAGGGATGTTGTTGTGTCTTTCGGCTTTTCCTGGTTAGGGGTTCGCTACAGCCCCGACGCACAACTTTCAACGAAGGTACACCCATTCACGCATGCCTCCACGCAGAAGACGCTCTAGCTGAGAATCGAACCAGACAGCGTCTTACTGTGAGGCGACAATGCTCCCGCAGGGATATTTTGCAAAATCACGAATAGTTGTGATATGTTTTCTGGGTAATCTAAGAACAAGGTTGCAAACATAAGCACATCCAGCCACTCACAAGCATAAGGATTCTGGTGTCCTTCTTCTAACAGCTATATTCACACACACACACATACATGCGCGCACACTTAGTCACATATACACACAAGGTGTCAGGCATCCCTCTTCTGACAGCTGTTCACTTCCATTTTTTTGTGTAATACTAGAGCTGAGGGCACAGTCCATGATTTCATTTAAAGTGGAGGGGGGCACTCACCCCCTCTCAACCTGTGCATCTGGCACCCCTGGTGGTTCCTGTTTCTTAGAGTTGGAGTGACCTTGAAATGAGAAAAATAATTTAAAGGGATGCAGGGGGATTGCCTCATTTCTTTTCATTTGTTGTCATAGTTCAAAATTCAGTTTACATGAAGGTACAGCACACATTTACATCACATGTCTAGTTGAGTATATAGTTTTGTGTTATCATGGCCAACACATTTTTGTACTTGGGGTGTTGGATTTTAAGGCATTGTAGTGGAACCCGTTCAGCCACCTCTTCTGTCTGAAATGAAGTTATTCTCAAACTAGGTCTAACATATACCCTTAAAGTGGAATATTACTGCTTGTAAACTATACAGCATGCACAACAGGGCATGACCAGTAATTTATGTAAAATGGTAACCATGGCCAGTGATGACCTCCTGTCATATGCAGCCCCAACCTCGTCTGAATTAGCCTTGCCCACTCAATTGTTTTCTGCAGTCCCCCCCCCCCCCGCTTTGAAGTCACCAGCCACTACTCATTATTACAATACTTAATAAAAATAATAAAATAAATTGAAAAAAAAATGTACAGACACCAGGGGCAGGATATCACCAACATCTTGTACTGTAAGGGGGGGGGGGTCTGCAATCATATGCTTCATGAGTGGCAAAGCTGTTTTTAAGATAATATGAACAAACTTCCTTACAGTAGAACATATTCATTCATTCATCCATTTTCTGACACCCTTTTATCCTATAGAGGGTCATTGAGATCTGGAGCATATCCTATCACTCAAAAGACATAAGGCAAACAATTAAACCTAGATGCAGCTGCTCTACAGAGTATCATAAAAAAAGCATGCATGCACGCACAAGTACACATATATTCTTACACATACACACACACACTTAGAATATCACCAATTCATCTAATTGTGTGTCTTTAGGGTGTGGAAGGAAATGGGAGGAAAGTGGAGCACCTAGTAAAAATCCATACAAGCACAAAGAGGATATGCAAACTCCACAGAGAAGACCCTCCATCTGGGGTCAGCTGGTCCTCTGAGACACTTGAGCCTGGCTTAGCAATAGCACAGAGAGACACACTGCTACTATACCACTGGACCACACTGCACAAGATTTATAATGGGCGCTGGGGTAAAAACAAAGATAGGGCCTTAAAAGTTCAAGAAAAATGTATGGAATCACAGACGATTGGATATTCAAAGGCATCTATTACTAAATCAGACTGCTTTCATATATTTTACCTGGAACTATCGTGATGGGCAATGGAGCATGCTCTTAAGATCAGAGTGATAAATTCATTAGCTATCCTGAAAAAACTTCTCTTCTCAAAGTAATGAATAACACACAAAAGGAAATGCTAACAGAGACTTGATACAGAAAACAGTGCACACATATGTGACAAGTTAGAAAAATGAACATTTCCAAAAATGAACTAGACAGGAAACAATACTGAAGTAAAATTACTATGATCATAATATTAAACATATTTATCCATTTTTTTTTTTTTTTTACAAAAAGGGGAAGGGTAGTCATAAAATATAATGCAGAGAATTTCTTCTGACTAAAAGTGCTGTAATGTAAATGATAGTGTGAGCTACAAATTTGATTTCTTCTGGCACTTTGTGATTTTACATGATTTAGCACACTCAGTGTGAACGCAATCCATCATCTTGGGGAACAAAGAAGAGAAATCAATAATTGAATGTTTTGCATATTATTCCAGAAATTAAACATAGCATTAGTGAGGAGTCCTTTTAAAGAACATATCCAGAGTTTGGTTGGTTCCTTGCTTGGGACGTTTGGCAGATGGTGTTGACAAGTTCTTTGGTTTATTCTTTCCCCTAAGAACTGGTGAGGCAGTGTTAAGGACAGTAGCACAGGATCCAAGAGAGTCTGAAACAGTACTAGGTGAAGAAAATGAGTTCTGAAGTTCTACAGCAAAATGAAAATCCATGTGTTCAGGCATCTCCCACACAACTATATTTTTATGGCACTTTTCACATATCATTAGATCTGAGGCAGTGAAATTAAGTGGTGTCTCACTGCTAGAAGCCTCTTCTTGATCTAATATATGCAGCACATCTTTCTCCTGATCAAACACACGTACTTCTTTGTCTACAGTGTCTGCAAATGTTTCATTTCCAGAATAAGATACAGGTTCTGGTAAATCCATACAGTTTCTCCTTTCTAAAGTATCCAAAGAGCTTTCAAATGTATGTTTGACTTTTCCATCAGAAACTAAGGCCGATAAAACATCATTTGCACGATGTTCCCCAATTTTACTTCTGAAAAAGTTTTGATCTCCACTCTTGCTATTTAATGAATTATTTTGAGAAGTGCATGTCCAAGCTGCAAGATCCTCTTCTACATCTTTAAGGAATCCAGAGTCACCCAAAGGAACTGATAATGCTAAAGTGTCACATGCTTCCTTCTTTTTTTCTGCAGCTCTTTGAAAAAAGCACTGAATAGACCCGTGTGCCACCTTGCTAGTTCCCATTAACTTTTTTGGACTACTTAAAGACTGTGAGTTTGAAGCAGACTGAGTGGATCCTGGCATTGTTGTTGACTTCTGAGCAGATACAGCACTGCTGCTCAGAAAACTGGTGATGCCTGACGACAAAGATGGTGACTCTGTGAACTTGCTTACAGACAGACCAAGGAGGGTGATTGGTGGAGACCTTAATGAAGCGGAAAGAATACAAAAAGTAAAAGATAAAGTTATGATTACATGATCTGGGTTCACCTCATATGAAAATTACGTACTACATTAACAGCTACTACATTTTGATGTTAGAATGACATGTTTTAACATTTTGGCATGGCTTTACAAAAGGATACAGATACACTGGATGTCTCTCCTGGCCCTTAGGCTTAGTTTACTAATTACAGGCCTTAAAAATAGGTGTTGCAAAAAACAAGTCAATGTTATTTACAAATAACTTATCACACTAGAATACCACAAGTGCCCATCACTAATATTTTCTTCTTTACCAACAAACTCATTATTTTGTCAAAAATAATAAAAATAGCCCCAAGTACTTGCTACATGTAAGCTTCAGTTCATGTTGGTCATTCTGATGATGGAAACTGCAAGGATGCAATGTGCTGTGTAACAAAGTGTATTCTTTCATTCTACTAGGCAGCCAGTCATGCTTTCAGTGGCTAGTGCAGATTAAAAAAAATAATAATAAAACATTATATACTGACCCAGTCTAGTTGTACAGCCAAGTATGGCATTTACTGAAAGAACATTAGAAGCATCCGAGTAAGGGGAATTTAATTTTAACAAATAACACAGTACTGAGGTATGAAATACAGTGTTTATGGTTGTGAAAAGGACTACGCTCTCTTCACATAAAGTTTTGAAAATGTGAATAACAACATAAGGGGACTGCAGGAGACCTATAAAATAAAATCCTTACACACGGTTAGTATTTAGTATCATTCAGAAGCAATTGGTGACAGAGCTATAGATATTCCAGTCTACAATAACATACAAAGTAAAATGCTAGAAAGTCTAAATCTCAAAATGCACTCACTCAAGGCACTCCTTAAAATGGAGAACATCAATATTTGTGCAGTGACTGAGACCTGGTTCAAGGCTCTAGAGAGCACACCTGCATTACCAGGCTGTAACTCATACCACAATTTTTGTCCATCTAACCTGGACCAGAGCACCAAAGGTGGAGGTGTGTCCATATTCATTAAGGATATCCATACATCCAGGCTAGTTGCGCAGCATAATGCATCCAAGGTTATCCAAGTGCAACTAACTCTGGGCAAAACTGCAATCCAAATTGTAGCTTGCTACAGATCCCCCACCATGCCCCAGGATTCCCACTCCTCTTTTCTTGATGTACTGGAAAATATTAGGGTTCAACCAAACACCCTAATAATGGGTGATTTCAACTACCCCACAATTAACAGGGAAAACTACTCATGTACCAACTCTTTCGCTCAATGCTTTCTGGAATTCATAAATTTCAATGCCCTGGATCAACTTATCAACACCTCCAACAGGGGCAACAATATCCTAGACCTAGTCATTACCAACATGAGTGACCGGTGTTCCACACCTGAAATCAACTCCTCGTTGGTCAGATTTGACCATAAGCTAATCACCCTAGATATCCACATCCCGCCCCCACCCACCATTAAGGAAACCAATGTAAAAAAATTTCTCCAAAGCCAACTTCATGCTTCTTAAGACAGAAGTGACGAACCTCATGATACCCATGCAGATCGACAATACAGTTACGACTGCTGAATCCTACACAAATGCACTCTATAAGCACTTACACAAGTACATGGATCGTACTATCCCAAATAGAACCAAGATGCTATCCTCCAAAAAAAGGAAGCCAATCTGGTGGTCCCTTGCCATAAACAAACTCTACAAGAGAAGGAAGAAACTATTGCAAAAGAGAGTAAAATCCCATGAGTGGAGGAGCTCCCTAGTCAGTCTCAGTAAGAAGCTAAGATCCCTTATAAAATCCTCCAAAGCTAGCTACGAAAACAAAATCACCACTGATTCTAAGGGCAACCACAAAGCATTCTACAGCTACATCAAGAATCTCAATGGCAACATCCAGACCTGCTCTGAGTTACAGCACAACAGCATGAAAATTACAGAACCAACTGATATTGCCAACATCCTGGCAGATAGGTTCAGTGCGATCCTCAGTAACAAAAAAAAAAATCAGAAATACTTTACAAAACATATCAGCTTTTATACACTTAAACGTAGGTGTGGAAAATATATGTATTGTTTAAAAAATACAATACATATATTTCCACACCTACTTCTAGGTGTATAAAATCTGATACGTTTAACATTGTAAGAAAGAGATACGTTTTCAAGAGCATGTGTTTCAAAGTACAAAAGCAGAATTCTCAGTTGGAAAGATGTTTCAACTGTAATCAGCAAATTGTTTTCATTATAAGGAAAACTAACTGAAAACAAAATCACTGGATCCAGATATTGAGGTAATCCTTACTGCAAGCAGATTAAAAGTCTAAAAACATTTCATTCTACCATATTCCTGAATGATGTTGGGAAATAATCCATTAAGATATTCAACTCTATTCTTCTCATTGAGGAGAAAGACAAAATAGTACTTAGAAAAATCAACTGCGAGCCCATAAAAAATGGCCTTTATTATAGATTTCTTCTTTACAAAAACACAAGAGTCTACAGAAACTACAAATACATGTGTTACCAAGGTGAAGAATAAAGCCAAATACTGAGTTTTGGGAGTTGCACAATTCTTTTACAAGACAAAGCTTAATTTATGGTATAATAAATTAAGAAATGTGAGACAAGCTTTTAAAAGAAATTGACTAATATAATCAAAAGATGTGGACAATGCAAAGTAAGTAAAATTAAAAGAAAACACACACAAAGAAAAATAAACAGAGAAATAAAGGCAGATATGTAAAAGTAAATGAATAAAACAAACGTTGAACACAGCCAGTATCTCTAATCACACTGTTAATGCAACGTTAACCCACAGAGGGAACGCTGTACCAAAAACCTGTAAAATCAGTCTGTTTTATTGTAGTTCGAACAAGAATCCACTTGTAACAAGATGTGGTTTATCACTTTCACCCACCGTATGTGGGCTTCTTCAGAACAAAGATACAATCAATCACCTACATTTAAATAACTTTTTAGGCGCCAAAAATTTCAGTAGTGGTCCGCCCTTAAAGTGGTATCACTAAATAAACCGCTTTAATACACATATTAATGTTAGTATAGTCATTAAAAGTTAATAAAAGTTGTCATATCAATTAATCAAGTTTATAAATAATGCACATATATATACTTCACTAATTCCTTATATTTAAAAACTATAAAATGTAAATATAAATGTAAAAATAAATATAGGCATATTTCAAAGTGTTTACATTTACGTACTTATTAAAATACACTTGAAATACACTTGAACACATTTAATCTCTGTATCCAAAACATATCATGTATCCACAATTCATATAACAATTCTTTATAAATTGTACCAACTTCTGTCTCAAATAAGAGTTGATACTAACTTCCTCGCTTACAATATATACTGACTTTTTAATATATACTGACTTTTTAATACTATAATTGCTCCATACTTCTCATCTACATCCCTTAGACTTCTCACTATTGTCTTATATTTAATATGTAATATAGGTTTAACACTTTGAAATATGCTTATATTTATTTTTATATTTATATTTACATTTTATAGTTTTTAAATATAAGGAATTAGTGAAGTATATATATGTACGTTATTTATAAACTTGATTAATTGATATGACAACTTTTATTAACTTTTAATGACTATACTAACATTAATATGTGTATTAAAGTGGTTTATTTAGTGAGATCACTTTAAGGGCGGACCACTACTGAAATTTTTGGCGCCTAAAAAGTTATTTAAATGTAGGCACTTGATTGTATCTTTGTTCTGAAGAAGCCCACATACGGTGGGTGAAAGCACTAAACCACATCTTGTTACAAGTGGATTCTTGTTAGAACAACAATAAAACAGACTGATTTTACAGGTTTTTGGTACAGAATTCCTTCTGTGGCGTTAACGTTGCATTAACGGTGTTATGTAAAAGTAATGAGTATAATTTATGACAGCCATCTAAGGAAGCAAAATGGAGAATAAACACTCATGCAACTTTAATGTTTCTTGCAGTACGTTTGGTGCTATAAGCATGCCAGGAAGAGATGACTTCTATTTAATCAGTTTTGTTGAATTTGTGCAAGGAAAGGACACTGCTTTAAAATGTAAGCATGAAAAAATTCCATTTGAAAGAATGTTTATGTTACTGAACAGAATTATGAAAATAAACTCTGAAATCGTAAAACCATATAAAATGTATCACAAACAGTAAGATAATGAGTACAAGCTAGACAGTCAGAAAGAAATACTGAGACAATGAACAAAATGTGGACTTCAAACTAGATATAGGTGCACAGTGCAATATTTTGTCAGAAAATACTTTTAAAATTTTAGGAGTGCAAAATAGTCCAAACAGCTGCATAAAATGTTATCCTATTCTTTATTTTTTAAGCAAGAAACATCTTTATTAAACCATCACTTACGCCACAGGCAATCATACATTTATATAAATGAAAACAATCCACATTGACATAATCCTAGTTGCAAGCATTTTACATCACAAACCATACTGACACACTCCCAAGTTGCAAACATTATACATCAATTATACCCAATCATTTTCAGTCAAATGATTACATAGCTCATTTAAGTCCTGCCTTCTTTTAAACTGCACTCCTCCGTTGTATGTATTGTTCCCACAATTCCTATTTTTATAGTTTGCTCCCACCCTTTTCTAAAGATCTCAGTTCTAGTTGTCTTATCTCTGTTACTATAGTCACTACTTCTAGTACAGTTGGTTTAGATATTGATTTACTTTTTCAAGTAATTGCTTTTTTGGCAGCCACCATTATTAGACACAGCAATGCCATATCATGTCTAGGCAATTCCGATTCTGTATCATAGCTCGGAAAAATCATCTCCCTCGTCACACCACTCTGCCCACCCAGCATCTCCAACAGTGCATCCCAGAGGTAATCCTTAAAGTCCACCAACTCATCGCATTGCCATAAAATATGATCACAATAACCTCTTTCTTCCCCATCACACCTCCAATATTTGCTGTCTACCTACAGAAAAATTCTCTGGAGTCTACTCAGGGGATAAAAATATCTATACAAACATTTCCAAGCAAAAATCCTAAATCTTCTACATTTTGCTGCATATCTGGGAGACATACAAATATCCTCCCACTGTTTCTTTGGGAATTGCTTATCCAATCTCTCTTCCCAATCCTGTCTAACTTCTTCCAATTGATTCTTATAGTTATCATGCAATATTTTATATGCTCTACTAATTATTCATTTTTAATGGCAGTTTCTGTTCCAGACTCTACTAAAAACTCTGCCAGTGCTGGCTTTCATTTTGGACCCCACCTATTTCTTTCTTTTTGCCTATACTCTGCTATCAATCCTTGATAGGGAAGACAATCTCAAACCTGCAGTCCAAATAAATTCTTAGCCTCTTCCCATTTTGTCATCACTCTCTCTCTAGTTATTTGCCCCCAACACCTTGGTTCCTTTGCCAGTTTTCTCCAACAAATCCTAGTCCCTTCTTGCATAGTGTCTATATTCCTAATTGCACTCATCCCTATTGGCATAATCTCCTTTCTCCATTCCTGTGTTGGCTTAGTTCCTAGTATACTTTCCATTACTTTATACAAATTATATTCTGTACGATTACTCTTATTCTCCTTAAAGGCCTGCATTCAAAAGCCCAGACTCTCCTTGTTTCTGGAAGTTCCCCCCATTTCACTATCATCTCTTTTAACTGTGAATTATAGTTTTCTGCTTGTGTTATGTACAGGATCCTTAATTGTGAAGCTCTGAAATACCCCTTCAAATCGAGCAATCCCAATCTGCTCTGTTCTACTGGAAGAATCAGCTTATCCCACTTGACTCTTGCCATCTTCCCTTCCCAGATAAAGTCCTTCAGTTCTTTATTAATTGCTATCGACAACTTTTCCTCTGGTTGATAAAAATATTCCTGACCTTTGTATAAGACTGATGGGACTAAAAACATTTTAACTGCTTGTATCTTTCTAGCCATATCCATATAACAAAGCTTCCATTTTCTCAGGTTTTTTTTGCATTATCTTTTGTTTAGTCTCTTCTCACATATCCTTAACTGCCACACCAGAATAATTTTAATCCATATTCCTAAATACTTCATTTTATCATATCCCTATCTTCTTCTTTCGGCTTTTCCCGGTTAGGGGTCGCCACAGCGGATCACCTACCCACTCATGATTGGCAGTGGAGTTTTACGGTGTCGAGTTGCCAGCCCGGCGCCCAACCTTTCACAGAAGGCACACACACACACACACACACACACACACACACACACACACACACACACACACACACACCTAGGGCCAATTTAGAGTGTCCAATCCACCTACAGCATGTCTTTGGGATGTGGGAGGAAACCGGAGCACCCGGAGGAAACCCACGCGACCACAGGGAGGACATGCAGACTCCGCACAGAAGGCACCCCAGCCAAGGATCGAACTGGAGAACCTCTTGCTGTGAGGCAGCAATGCTAACCGCTGCACCACTGCAGCCGCCCATTTTATCATGTCCCTACAAATATGAATATTGCTGAAACAATTCATATGTGGGTACGTAAGTTACCTTTATTGCCTTTGTTTTAGTTTCATTAACTTTGTATCTAGAAAAAATTTGAAAGTGTCTCAAAATGTTCCACAACACTGTAATGTCCATTCCTGGTTTAGTCAGGTATGAAATAATATCATCTGCAAAAAGAGCCAGCTTTTCTTGACTACCATACCAATTATATCATTGAATTTCCAAGTCCCTTATTTTCCTTGCCAATGGTTCTAAATATAATGCAAATAACAAAGGGGAAACAGGACACCCCTGCCTGATTCCTCTGCTCAAGCATAAATTATCAGAGAGGACCCCACCCACTTCAATTTTCACCTCCAATCCTTCATATATCCTCCTAATCAACCTTATATTTTTCTCAGGACATGCAAATGCTTCCATTGCCCTGCTCATAAAGTCTGAGCTTACTCTGTCAAATGCTTTTTCTGCATGAAGACCAACCAACATTAGTGGCATATTCTGCCTCCCTCTGGATCATCAATGTTCTGTTAATGTTGCCAAATGTAAGCCTCCCCTCCACAAAACCACATCGATCCATATCTATCAGTTTTGGTATTGCTTTAGCCATTATTTTAGCCATTATAGACATGAACACTTTATAATCATGGTTTACTACTGAAATGGGCCTGTAAGAAGCTAGACCTGATGGATATTTACCATCTTTAGGTATTACAGCTATCATCTTCTTCCAGGATGGTGGTACTTCTCCTCCTATTAAAATACTGTCAAACAAAACCTTCCATATCCTTATCAGTTTTTCCAACCTACCATCCAAACTTCCACAGGAATACCATCTATTCCTAGGGACTTTCCTGTAGATTGGTTATACATCCAATTTTTCTCTCATCTCCTCCTCCTATCCTAACCGTTAGTAACTGAGCCTTGTCCTCCTCTAGCCTTGGCATATTTAATTCTTCCATAAGCATTTCCATTTGTATATTTTTTAATTTCCACATTTCTCTGCTTTATACAGACTTTCATAGAATTTCTGAAATATTTCTAGTACCTCTACAGGATATCTCATTACCTTCTTTGTTACAGTCTCCCTAAGCTTGGTGACAGCCCTTTCTACTTTCTGTTGCCAGAGTCATTCTGCTAAAACTTTTTGTGCTCTAGTTTTATCAAAAAAAAAATAGTTGCTTAACATTTTCTGCACAGCATTCTGCATTTGATCCTCTTCTTGTTCTGTGAGATTCTCCCTATTCTGCAGCATCTGTCAGTCCCTCTAAATTCTTACCTCTTAACCAAAGATCCCTTTCTTTTATCTCCACCCTACTTTTAAACTCTACCTTAGTTTTATCCCACTCCCTAGCTGTACTTTCAGAAGTAATTTCTATCCTCTCAAATAGCTCCTGAATAATCTCCACTACCCATTTCTTAAATTATTCTCTTTTTAACAGATAGGTGGGAAAGCACCAGTGTCTCATTTTTATTTCATTACTCTGTTTTTCTTTTAGTTGTCATTGATGCATGATCTGAAATAGTTATTGGGTTTATATCAAGAACCTCAATTAAATGTACATATTCCTGTGAAATGTAATTTCTGTCCAGCCTTGCCCAGTTTTTATATCTTGGGGAATAATAAGTAAATTCACTCCAAACTCCTATTACAGAATTCACATCTTCCATGCCAAATATTTTTATAACTTTCTTCAAAAATCTACCCTCCTTTGCTATACTTTACCTTCTGGGTCCCCCAGTCAGAGAGGTAATGCAGATATATTTAAGGCAGTGGGTAAGAATCCATCATTTGTTTTTAAAAGAAATACATGTTTAAATTAAAAACGTTATTGCAGCATGATAACACTATGATCAGACTAGATGTTTCTGACAAACCTTGTGGCACTTGTAAATGTGGATTTTGTAGTGCTTATAGATCTATTTATGAGGGGTCTTTCCTTATTTTGCCACACATAGATATGACCATTACTAGCATGGGAAGATTTACCTGTAAAAATACTGTTGGAGTGGTGTATGTCAGTGTATGTAATGGCTGTGATGCATTTTATGTTGGAACGACTACTTGTGCCTTTAATAACAAAAATAAATAACATACATGCAAACACAGAGATACTGACAATACTCTCAGCAAACTCAATACAGTATGTAGGCATTACAAAACGTTATTGTTTTATGCATTGGAACAGGTGCCTGCAGATAAAAGGGGATGGGACTATAAAAACAGCAAGAAAAGAGGGAGACTTTGTGGCAAATTAGACTCAAAGCCACTGAATATCCTGGTCTCAATGAAACCATTAATATCAAGTGTTTTTTGAAAGATAGGAGATGCCTAGTTAAAACATTTACCAGTTAAGAATATTATAACAATCAAACAGCCAACACAAACCACCAAACAGATTAACTTCACTGCAACTTGAAATAAAAAGTCAAAAATTAAAAGTCCACATGCAAGTGAAGTGAATGGCTGTAAAATATATCACTCTCAGTCTTCAAAGAATTGGTTCCTTGTTCCAAACCACGATAAGAACACCAACACGCACAATTCCAGTAAAAAAGGATTTATTGTATGCTAGCACTGTTAGTAAGCGCTTTGACCTCCACGGCTTTATCAAACTACAAAGTGCATAGTCAGTAAAAACATTTAAATACAATAAGATCAAACCCAATAGGTTCAAAATAAAACAATTAAAAATGACATCATTAAATGAGGACACACCTTTCCTGAGTTAACCCTTGTGGTAAGCATATATTATGGTCTAAATATCCTCTTCCTCTTAAGGGCAGGTTGCACTTGCACCTTGTCATTAATGCCAGGGATTTTATCTGCCCTGAGCCTAATAATCCATTTAAGTTCACATTCTAAAAGGCAAGTATCTACATCCCCTCCCCTAATATTGGTCTTTAATTGTTGCAGTACACTAAATACAAACTCATGCTCAGCTCCCATTATTCTAATGTGTTTCGCTAAAGCATTACTGTCAGATCCAGTTCTGACTGCATATACATGTTCACGATACGTTCCCTGAGCTGGCTAGTGGTCTTCGCAAGGTAGAACGGTGTGCAGGAAACGGAACGGGCCAAATAGACTACATATGTACTAATACAACTTGTGTCTGTGGTGAACACATACTCTACTTTTGTTAATGGGTGTTGAAAATCTTTCCTGTCATCTATAAAATGACACTGATTACAATTATTACAAGGGACCGTGTTACGTTGCTCCCTCACCATCATATTCCTGGTTAGTGGTCTATTACACAGCTTACTTTTCAAGTTCTGTTTATTCTTATACGTAAACCGTGGACCTTCTCCCACCAACTTACTCAGACTTTCATCTAAATTCAACACCTGCCAATGCTGTCTAACGATGTCTGTGACCTTATTTACATCCCTGGTATAAAATAATGGAAACCTTAAGACATCCTGTGCTGACGTATGGCATAACCTAATATCCTCATATCTTGCTGAGAAGTAAGGTTTCGCTAAACCTTCTCTTATTGCATCCACTTCCATCATATGTTTCATTATGTCCATTAGAATAATGGGAGCTGAGCATGAGTTTGTATTTAGTGTACTGCAACAATTAAAGACCAATATTAGGGGAGGGGATGTAGATACTTGCCTTTTAGAATGTGAACTTAAATGGATTATTAGGCTCAGGGCAGATAAAATCCCTGGCATTAATGACAAGGTGCAAGTGCAACCTGCCCTTAAGAGGAAGAGGATATTTAGACCATAATATATGCTTACCACAAGGGTTAACTCAGGAAAGGTGTGTCCTCATTTAATGATGTCATTTTTAATTGTTTTATTTTGAACCTATTGGGTTTGATCTTATTGTATTTAAATGTTTTTACTGACTATGCACTTTGTAGTTTGATAAAGCCGTGGAGGTGAAAGCGCTTACTAACAGTGCTAGCATACAATAAATCCTTTTTTACTGGAATTGTGTGTTGGTGTTCTCATCATGGTTTGGAACAAGGAACCAATTCTTTGAAGACTGAGAGTGATATATTTTACAGCCATTCACTTCACTTGCATGTGGACTTTTATTTTAGTTAAGAATATTAATTAAAATGTTCGTTTCTTTCTTCCTTTTTCTTTTATCACCTTAATAGTTTTTTAAAGCTGAATAAGCTTTTTAACAAGATTTTCTAAACAGTTTTTACTAACATGCTTAAAGTTTCATGTATCTTTAACATTTGTTTTTTTAATTAATTTATTATTAAATTGCTTGTGTGGTTTGACTGGAGTTTTTGTATTTAAATAGCAACTTTTTTGAACTAACTGTTTTTTTGAAGAAGTCGTTTTGGATGAAAAGTGGAGTACACTTAAAAGATTTTCCTGCACTCTGTTCAGCCTCCTAGTGTGGTTTTACTTCTTAGTTGGAATTTTTGGCCATAGTTCACTTGTCTTCTTTCCTTTTCGATTTTTGTTATAATTAGAGTTAACGATGGGTTCTGGAGATGGCAACGAACTGCTGGATCTTACAACACTTACGGTTCCTGACACTCACAAGCTCAATATTTTCAGCTTACAGACTGTTTTAAATAATCCACAAAAGTCCTTCAATATGTTGCTGGGACAGGTGGAGTGTTTAAAAGATACTAAGTCATAAAAATGGAAATTTCTCCTGAACCTAAACGAAGTGAGAGACAGAAACCAGTGATAATGAACTTACTGTCCAAACGTTTACTACAAGAAGTGAAGGAAACTTGTTTAAAGATATTTCCTCTGTGTTTCCACTAATTACAATCCGTTCAATGACACTACTTTTAAAGCAACTGCTGTTATCTAGAAGCAGGAGTTTAAGAACAAATTAATTGAAGTGGAAAAGTTGCTCAGAAAATAGATCCCTAAGCCTGGAAAATATGTACTTTGAGGAATGTACTCTATTCAATATTGTTCCAAAAGGGCAGATATTTTATAAGTTTCCTAATGGTGTCACTGAGAATCATCCTTTATATTCTGAGTTGGTGGACTTTTTCAACAAAGCAGGGATCAATTTTCTAAAAATCTTAATTAATCATAATAAAAAGTCCATGGGTAGCCTAAAACATAGTATAACAGCTATCGATGAACAGATTGCCAAGCTGTTATGTTCTGCTATTGAGATGAAAAGTGATTATAAGAACAACTTTGCTTCGCTTGAGAGATTTGAGAGAACTGTTATTGCATGTAAACATAAAAACTTATTAAATGAGACAGGGAAGCTTATGAACTTGGTAAAGTTTTTCCCTTACCTGATTCTTCTGTCACACAATAAAGAAACTTTAATGCTAAGAATACGGCAGCAGTCCGCATTGGTGAAGGAGTGCATTTCCCTTTAAGAGAAGGAGCAGTGGTAAGTCAACAGTAGCAAGCTAAATCGAAAATTGAAATAAATAACCACCCAGTCAGGGCAGTGAACCTTTTAGAAGAACCCGAGTTCGCTGATACATTTGAAGAGCTACCTTTCTATCCGTTGAATGATAGAGAAGGAAATAATATCATTCCAGTTTCAAGAAACTTTCCTTCAGCGTCTGAAGCATCCCAGTCAAATCAGAATCGGGGAAAACTCAAGAAGCTACCCCAGAAGGTCTAGTTTTGGGACTTGATGCAAGTTCGAGCTGCAAAATATTTAATTTAACAGACATTCAATTCACTCCAGTTCAGTTAAAGATTCTGCTGTTAGGTTTGAATTTTACGCCCTCTCAAAGAGTTAATGTGACCAATACTTAGAAAGTTGAATTTACATGTTTTTGTTAGATAATACTGGTATCAGCGTCTGTTATTTAAAGCCTTTTACTTTTAATCCAGGATTGCACAACACCCTAAAAGTTTTTGAAAAAAGTTGTAAGAGTGATATAAGAAAGTTAATAGGGATCAAGACTGATAAACAATGCTTTTAAAATTTAAATGTGGATGAAAGGGCAGCTTTACACTAAATTAAAAACATGAAGCATTTGAGAACTATGAAGGCTGATAAAGGGAGGATTACTTATTATGTACCAACAGGATTACATCAAAGCTACTGAGGAGAAGTTAATGAAGTGTATAAAGAGGTTAATGTAGAATATACACATTGAGTAGATAATTTTATTAAAGCTTATTTATATGAGTTATTAATGAATGGGCAATTAGATTACAAAATGTAGGATTTTATGTCTACAGATTACCCTAAGAAAAGAATCCTATTCGGAATTCCTAGGATACATAAAAACGACAAAAATCCTCCCTTCAGACCTATTGTGTCTGCCCCTAATTATGTAACTGAAGGAATTTCTTTATATACATACACCATGCTGAATCCATTAGTACAAAGTTTACCCTTGTGTTTCTGAGATTTGTGGGATATTTTAGATCATATAAGGAAATTTAATGAAAGTTATGAGTATGAAGTACAAGAAGAGATGATTATGCTAACAGGTGATGTAACTTCTCTCTTTACAAGTATACCCTGGGATAAGGGCATTGAGTACATAAAAATGTATTTAACTAATAAGACTTCTTATTGTAATTCAGAAATTAACTTATTTTGTTTTTTAATAGAGGTTCTATTAAAACATAATTATTTTTTATTCAATGACAGATACTATCAGCAGATCAAGGGTGTTGCGATTGGTTCATCCGGTGCCCCAGCTTTTCCTAAGTTAGTTTTACGTTGGTGGGAGAATGAATTACTACCCAGCAACTGTTTTTTCAACTGTACTGTGTTTTTTTAAGAGAGTTGTAGTTGATTTGTCTTTCATCTTTAAAGGTACTGTAAATGACTGTGAATTGTTTGTGGATGAATTAAATGCCAGTACAGATTTTTTAAGATTTTCCATGGCTGGTTTGACTGTTCATTTCTTAGATATTACGTTAACATGGGTTTTAGAAAACTAGTCTTTTGAAAGTAGTATTTATAGAGAGAACACTCTTTCTAATTATTATTTACATTTTAATAGCAACCACCACTATTTTATAAAGAAAAATATATCAAGGGGACAATTTATTCTGGTATCTAGATTAACAAATAATTTAGATTTTAGAGAAGTGTCCTTCATTATTTCTTTGATTTTAGAAAGTGACTACAAGGAATCATTTTTATTCTCTAGTGCTTTAGAAATTATTAATAAAAGAATGAATTCTTTTGCCCATTTATTACTCCACAGTTTAAACAGTGGTAAGACTGAGAAAAAAGTTTCTAATAATACATTAGTTTACAATTTAGAAATATTAGGAGATAGTTTCACCATTAGAAATATTATACGAGATAATTGGCAGACTTCAAGAGGCAATGCAGACATATTTAAGGCAGTGGGTGAGAAACCATCATTGTTTTTAAAAGAAATACTTGTTTAAAAACATTATTGCAGAATGAGAATACTATAACAAGGCTAGATGTTTATGACAAACCTTGTGGCACTTATAAATGTGGATTTTGTAGTGCTTGTCAGTGACAAGTGGTGACTTCAAATCAACAGGGGGCTGCAGGAGACAGCTGAATGGGTGCGGCCAACTAGAAAGGGGCAGGGCTTTCCTCAAAACCACAAAAACTGGGACTTTAATTAAATACACTGTCCTGGGTGCCACACAGTCATTATGAGAGTCCAATCAAGACAAAATGAAGTGGAGAAGAAAAACAAATATTTCAATGCACTGGCTACATGACAGCTTACTTAATATCTAGACAGAAACTAAAAGGTTGTGAGGCATGAAAAAATAAATTACTTTTTAAATACATTACTGGCATGCCAGTCAAAATAAAGTATATAAAAAAAACAAGCAGCACTCAACTCAAGCCACTACTCCTTGCACTGCAGTTCTAATTATAATTTATATTCAGGTTTATAAAAGTACCAAGTAACATGCTGAAAGTAGCAATCTCTGTGATACCACTTGTAAAAATGTTTTTTATCCAAAAAAGACCTGCTACGGTGCTGCCTGACAACAACTATCTACTTATTTCATGGGGATAACATGATCAAAGTAAAAAATGAACAGCAAACAAGCTCAAGATAAATTGCTTAAAGGATTACTGCACAGGTTATGGACCACACATGATAGATTGGCATTCTGTTTAGTTTATGAGTAA
Source organism: Protopterus annectens (assembly GCF_019279795.1). Lineage (NCBI taxonomy): Eukaryota > Metazoa > Chordata > Ceratodontiformes > Protopteridae > Protopterus > Protopterus annectens. Next base: position 454,662,728 of record NC_056725.1, on the reverse strand, counting down.
AGCCTGCAAAGATGACTGCAAGTCTCCAACAAATGTAACGAGCTTCTGAAAATTCTGTAATCCTGTCCTTTATTACAAATACTGTCATATGCATTTCAATACCTAAGGCTTATACGTTATCTAGCTATGTAAATATTCTCTGCATGGCAACAACAAAAAGGCTTTCAGTGTTGATAATTCTTTAACAATATGCTTATTAAAGCTTACTTGCATCTTACAATCTCAAGCAAGCTTACCTGATGGTCATTAAAGCACTGCTACTTAAACACAGAGCAACATGCACTGCAACAACATGCATTTTCTGAATAATAATAAACAGTATTAAAATATGACAGACAACCAGAACATTCTGCAAAATCGAGGACAGATGAAAAGTCACTGTAGTACTTGTCTAACTTGGATGGGGGGGGGATACTTTGCACACTTACACTGCATAACTGCTCCTTGCCTTGCTTGGACACATCCAGAGTCACTACAGTGGGGTACAACAGGTATGTTACAATTTGAAATGTCTTCTGCTGACCGTGATGGCCCTGACATATTTGTCACACCTCTCAACCTCAGATCAAGAAACCTGGGAAAAGCCATAAATAGAAGTGGGACAAAGGCCCAAAAATAAGGACAATTTTAAAATATTGCTCTTATAAACTTAGAAAGGCAACAGAATAGTAGGTCTTGCATTAGTATGAATTTTCTGAAGGGTATGAAATCTGGAACTCAAACGTCTGTCATAATTTTCTAACGTCAGTCTTTAATGATTTGCCACTAATTTGCCAGAAAACCACAACTTTATGAAAAACAGGCCAAAAATGTGATGCAAAAATATAAAATAGCCACACAATACAGCTGGGGACCTGTCAAAAAAGGGACACTTTTTTAATATTAGTACTGTTAAGTTGAGCAGCTGACAAAACAAGAGAATCTACAAGCATTTCTAAAATAAAAGTAATCTGTAACTCTGATCATTACAATTATTTATTAATTGTAAACTCTCCACATTTCTTCCAAAATTTCCATTTTGTGGAGGGATTATTAGGAGGAGAGCAACATTCTAAGCCAAAATTGGGGACAGTTGAGAGGTTTGTACATACCTAATTCTATAAAGCGATTTATTTGCGCATACCTCTCAACCTCAACGCAGGAAATCTGGACAAGGCCAAATATTTTGGGGGAACAAACAAAGAGTACAAAAATTGCTCTCGTATAAACTTAGTTGATAGAATAACAGGTCTTGCTTTAGCATGCATTTTTCTGAAGGGTATGAAGTCTGAAACTCAATGTCTGTCATTAAGTGACTTCATTCCTAAATGATTTGCCAGAAAACCAGAAATTTTAGAGATACTGACAATACTTTTTGCAAACTCAGTACAGTATGTAGTCATTACAAAAAGTTTTTGTTTTACATATTGGAACAGGTGTCTGCAGATAAAAGGGGAGGGGACTATAAAAATAGCATTGAAAAGAGAGAGACTTTGTGACAAATTAGACTCAATGCCACTGAATATCTTATTCTCAATGAAACCATTAATATCAAGTGTTTTTGAAAGACAGGAGATGTCTAGTTAAAGCATTTAACAGTTAAAAATATCAAAGTGTTCTTTTCTTTCTTCATCTTCTTGATAGTTTTTTTAAGCAAAATAAGCTTTTTAAGGAAGGTTTTCTAAACAGGTTTTTTTATTAACATGCTTAAAGTTTTATGTATCTTTAACATTTAATTGTTTTTTAATGAATTTATTATTAAATTGATTGTGTGGTTTGACTGGAGCATTTGTATTTAAATCGAAACGTTTTGAATTAACTGTTTTTCTGAAGAAGTCCTTTTTGGATGAAAAGTGGAGTTAATGTTTGAGTATGCTTAAAAGATTTTCCTGGAGTTTGTTCAGCCTTCCAGTGTGGAGAATGTTTTCCATTTTGCCATGTATCATTTGCTGGTATTGGGCTTCCTTGCTTCACTTAGGATGGAAAGCACAAGCTTAGATGCATTCCTTGGTGTCAAAACCCAATCCTCTAGGCTGTTAACCTGAGAGAGGTTAGGTGGGTGTGGAAGCCAAAGACCTTGACTTAGATGAGGGGATCTACTTCCTGTGATAGGGTGCAGAATCACCTCTTGCTGACTGTGAGGAGAAAGGAGAGCCAGTGTTGTCTCAGCCAGAACTGGGACACTAGAATCATGCTGGGTCTGTCTGTACTGATTTTTGTCAGTACCCTGGGGATCAAAGGTAATGGTGGGAATGCATAGAGGAACCAGTTTGTCCATGTGAAGCAGAATGCATCTATTTTCCAAGCTCCTGTCTGTTAGTTTCTTGTTTTAGTGAGAGGCAAACAGGCCTACTGAGGTGATCCACCACTGTATGGTTTGATCCATGAAGATCTCTCTCTTCGGCATCCATTCATTGGGATGTAGAAGGTCTTTGCTTAGGGAGACTGCTACGGTATTGTTCTGTGGCTCATGTTTCCAGTGTTTTTCAACTACTTCAGTATTATAATGTTTGTACAATCCCCAGTAGAGCAGTCTTGCCACATTATTATGTCTTTCAGTATACATTCCTTCTACAAATAGTGTGTCACAACCAACAGCAAGGTGGGAAAGTGTTTCCAATAACCTACACTTGTCTGTTTCTCCCACATATTCAATGGACTTTGTAAACCAATGTGTACATAAGTCCACTATCTTGGGCTGCCAATATTAACCTTTCATCTTTTGGTTTGAATTTGCCTCTCCATTTAACCATTCCTGGGTTCGATCCTGATCAACATGAGGTTGTTCAATGAGTTTTCTGTACTTGCAACTATATTTATGCATTTTCCACACTTCTTTCCTTCTCATCTGATCGTTCACCTTATAGTCTTTCTTTTGTTTTTTTTGGCACATTCAGTTGCTGCCTTATTTTTATCTACTTCTGGTATGATTTCCATTCCCACTTGATGCCAATATACTTCTGATATACTAAGAAGGGAAGTCATCTTAGATTTATTCTCCTCATGTTTTAAAAAATTCACTCTGTTTGGGTCTTGTGAGGCCAGCAAATATGTATGCAGTCCCACGACTGCAGATCTATACATGTAATCAATTTCAAGGAGGCCCACACCTCCTTCAGAACTGCGAATATATAATCTTGGTATGCACTGATTTTTATAAATCATTTGATGAGCATGAAGCATCCTTCTTGTTTTCCTGTCTAATCTATCCTACACCTTTTGGGGCCAGTCAATCACTCCAAAAGTTAGGACAGGAACAGCAAATTGGTTTACAGCTTGAACTTTGTTCCTAGATGTCAGTGCTGTTTTCAGGATTAAAGTCTTTTAAAATATTCCCTATTGAGTTTTATTCACATTTGTTCATGTTTTATTGTTGATCCTTCATCAATTCCCAAATATTTATACACTCCCTCTTGCTCAAGTTCTTTTATATCACATTTTTGTCCCAATTTGACATTTTCTTGATGCTGCAGCTTTCCTGCTTTAAAGGTTGCTTTTGCACATTTATCAAGACCAAATGACATTCTCATATCACCTGAAAAAGTTTTGACTACTTGCAGTTGTGCTTTCAATTCCTCATCTGATGAGCCATACAATTTTAAATCACTGACAAAGAGAAGATGAGAAGTGTTTACACTTTTTTGCTTTCTAGGAACCAAATTACAGCCATGACCTAATCTGTTAAGCAAACAGCTTAATGGGTTAACGGCAAGGTGAAAAAGCAGCAGTGACAGCCAGCCAACCTGGAATACCCCCTTTGGATTTTTATCCCTTGAATAATAATTTGTCCTTTACCATGGCTTAACTGCAAAGTGGTTTGCCACTGTTTCATGGTCGCTGTGATGTAGTTTGTCAGCGGAGGGTGTATCAAACATTTTTAAGCACTTTTTTATCCATGAATGTGGAATACTGTCAAATGCTTTTTTGTAGTCTATCCATCCCATGCTTAGATTCTTCCCCTTTTTACAGTTCACCACTATGACTTTATTTAACAACGGATGAACCTTTGTTCCATACGACTCTCTTTTATTACCCTTGTGTGCGACTGCCATAACTGAGTTTTCTTCTAATATCAGTGTAAAGTTTATATGTCATCGGAAAGTAAGTTATTGGTCTATAATTTTTAGGGTAGCTTGCAGGTTCACTCTTAAGTAGGAGCATTGTTTTTCCTGTTGTTAGTTCTCACTCATGGCTAAATCTTCGTGATAAGATGTTAATACTTTTAGCTAGAAGTTAGGTACTGCATCTGGGCCTGGGGTTTTCCAATTAGAGGCTTTTCCTAACTTTGTTTCAATCTCTCTGGCCGTTACCTTCATCCCATTTCATATCCTGTATATTTAACCTTCTTATTCTTTCTTTTACTTCCTGTATCCATTTAGCATCTTCGTTATGTTCCACAGGATCTTCATAAATACTTCTCCAAAATGTATCTATTTCTTATTTTTTGGTGGTCTTTCAATTCCATTTACCTTGTTTCCCAATTCTCTATAAAAATTTTTTGGGTCATCAATAAACTGTTTATTTTGTACTTTATCTTTTTTATTTATCTGTGTATCTTCTAAGTTTTTCTGTCTGTGCTGATATTTTTAGTTTATTATTTGTGACAGTGCATGATAAATCCTGATCCCTTATAATACTGGGCATTGTTTTTATCACATCTATCTTTCTGAGTATTTTTGTTGATATGTTCCCTCTTCTATACTTTTTTAACAGTGACATTTCTTCTCTTAATTGCTTTATAATTTTCTCCGTTCAATAACTTCCATGATGGCATTCAATTTCTCCCCGTCCTTTCCCTTACTACCCCATAGTCTTATGATAGGACTTTATCTGTTATTAATTTGGCCACACAGTCATGTATCCTATTTACTTCTTGTAAATCGGAGTGCAAGTGATGTGCTGTATCTTTAAGAAGCATGTCAAGCCTTTAAGTAGGCATATAAAATCTCAGACACGTGCACTCCATGGGGTCATTTTGTAAGAGCACTCACAGTGATAGCATGTATGAAAGTACAGTTTTGTACCTACCATAAATGTAGATGTTCGAGGATTCCATTGCTGCAGTCCTTACTATTGGGTATAGTCCGCATCCAGTCGGCCCGAATACCAGAGTATAAGGCTGACGTCGGTCAGGGCGCATTAGACTGACGTCAGTACGTCAGGGTACTAATGCGCATGACCGGCGTCATATCCTCAGTCTTTTCTTGCCCCAGATGTCAGAAGACCCTAAAAAGACAAGGCCCAAAATACCTGCACCAAAACATGAACAATATATACAAAAATATAAGCAGGTAAACTCACCTACACAACCACCCCTAAACACAGAGGGAAGGAGGGAGGTAAATTGGACTGCAGCAATGGAATCCTCGAACATATACATTTATGGTAGGTACAAAACTGTACTATGTTCTTCGCTTTCCATTGCTGCAGTCCTTACTATTGGGTAGAATCCCAAAGCAGAGGTAAGGGAGGCTGGCAAATCATAAAGAAGCAGGAGCTGACAACATGCCTTGCAAAACAGCTGTGGCAAAACCAGCCCTAGACTTAGAGTAGATAGGAAGGTGATAATGCTTAGAGAAAGTATGCACTGAACTCCAAGTAGCTGCTTCCAAAATATCCTTAGTTGCCACCCCGTAGAAATGCTGTTGAAGTGGCAGTAGCCCTAGTGGAATGAGGCCTAATCCCAGCTGGAACCTCCTTGCCATGATGGGAATAACAAAATGCAATGCAAAAGCCAATCCACCTAGAAATAGTTTGTTTTGACACAGGCTTGCCCTGAACTCAAAGCAAAAGAAACAAACAACTGCTGAGACTGCCTAAAATCCTTAGTCCTGCTTAAGTAATAACGAATTGCCTGTGTACATCTAAAGTATGCAAAATCTTTTCCCTTTATTTTGGGGTCTGCATAAAAAGTAGGCAAATGAATAGTTTGGTTTAAAGCCACACTAGAAACCACCTTAGGCATAAAGGAAGGATTAGTACGTAATGATACCCTATCCTTATGGAAAATCAAAAGGGCTCGACTGCCATAAGGGCCTGCAACTCAGACACCCTTCTTGCAGAAGTAATAGCCAACAAAAAAGCAGTCTTCCATGACAAATATTTCAATTCAGCAGTAGCCGCAGGCTCAAAAGGTTGTAGAGTAAGTTTTTCCAACACAAAATTGAGATCCCAAGCAGGAGTAGGAGCTCTACGGGGGTCTTATTTTTTGCCCCTCTAAGAAACTGCTTGAACAAAGGATGCGAAAACAATGGTGGGTCACAATCATAGTGAGCTGAGATTGCTGCAGCATGAACCTTAATGGAAGAGAAGGACAGACCCTTGTCCAGTAACTCAGTAAGATATTGAAGAGCCATACTCAAATTAGGCTCAGAAATCTCCAAATTCTTTGCTTTACTCCAAAATAAAAATCTCTTCCATTTTGCTGCATACACTTTCCTTGTACTAGGTCTTCTAGCTTCCTAATCACATTTAAAACTTGTTGAGGAAGTTGAGACCTGCTGTGTTTCAACACAGAATATGCCAGGCTGTCAGATGAAGAGAGTGAAGCTTGACATTGAGCAGATGACCGTCCTGCTGGGATAACAGATGTGGAATCAAAGGTTAAGGCCATAGAGGCTTCTTTACCAGACTCGTAGTAGAGGGTACCAGTGTTGCCAAGGCCAATCTGGAGCTATCAAAATCATCCTTGGCCTGTCCTGTCTGACCTTTAACAGTACCTTTGGAAGAAGAGGCAGAGGTGGAAAGGCATACACATGAAGGTTTGTCCAACTGAAAGACAGAGCATCCACTTTCCAAGCTGTGTGATGAAACCCGTTGTGCAAAACTGTGGCAGCTGGTGGTTTAGTGGAGAAGTTTAACAGATCTATGTCTGGAGTTCCCCATGACACTGTCAATTTCTGAAATACATGAAGATCCAGTTTCCACTTGTGGGGATCCATGATTTGTCTGCTTAACACATCTGCTAAGGAGTTCTGTGCTCCTGGCAGAAACCTTGCCTGAAGAGTTAGGTGCAAGCGCAGTCTCCCATAAAATCATTGCTTGCCTGCATAGAGGATAAGAATGTGTTCCCCTTGTTTGTTGAAGTACCACATGACAGTTGTGTTGTCTGTTAGAATCAACACCTGCCCTGGAAGAAGTAACTCCTTGAAAGCCAGCAATGCGAACTGGACTGCTAACATCTCCTTCATGTTGATATGTAGATGCTGTAGTCTGGCAGGCCACTTGTCTTGTATCCACTTTCCATTTAGATGAGCTCCCAAGCAATGTCTGAGGCATCTGTCGGTAAAATCTGACTCGCCTCTGGCCGGGTCACAGAGAGTCCCTTGTTTAGGTGACATTCCTGAGCCCACCACAAAATTCTCTTTGAAGGCAAGGTATTATTTGAATGACAGTGTCTAAATCCTGGCAGTGCTGTGTCCATACATTTTTGAGATACCATTGTAACTTCCTCATATGCAGTTTGGCATTGGGAAGCACCAGAATACAAGATGCCATGAACCCTAATGCTTGAAGGACTGTCTCTGCAGTCAGCACGGACTGATGAGATAGTTGATGGAAGTAAAGTGATAGACTCTTTTGTTTGTCCGGGGTTAAAAAGGCCATCTGGGCTGCTGTATTCAGTCTCACACCCAGAAAGCACATGTCTTGAGAGGGTACTAGACTGGACTTTATTTCGCCCACAGAATACCCTAGGCATCTTAGCACTGCTATAAGATATTCCAGATGCTGTAGAAGGTCTTCCTTTTCTTGAGCCAGAATCAGGCAGTCGTCTAAATAAGGAAAGATTTGAAGTCCTTGTAGCCTGAAGTAAGCTATCACTGGAGCCAGAACCTTTGTGAATACTCTGGGCGCAGTAGATAAGCCAAAGGGCAATGCAGAGAACTGATAATGAGAATCTCCAGCTCGAAACCGCAGATACTTCCTGTAACTTAGCCTGATAGGCACATGAAGGTAAGCTTCCTTGAGATCTAAAGTTACCATCCAGTGATCTTTGCCCAGCAGAGGTAAAAGCTGTTGTAACGTCAACATCTTGAACTTGGGAATGTCCAGATAAGTGTTGAGGAGAGATAAATCCAAAAGCAGTCTCCACATGTTCCCCTTCTTTGGTACTAGGAACATGCGAGAATAAAATCCTAGGCCCCTTTCTGATACAGGGACTGGCTGAATGATGTCCAACACCCATCTGTCTTGAGTAATTAAATCCCAATTTTCTTTGAAAAGAGACAGTCGTCCTTCCAAAGGAGCTGCCAGACGAGAATCTACTGGCAGCTGAAAAGGCAGGTCATTGGGTCTGTTTACGAAAGGACTGACCCCTGCCCTCACCAGAAGTCTGAGCAGGTGAACTCCCTGTTCTAGGCCTAAAAGAACCTTGAGCCCTGCCCCTACCACGTCTAGACCTACCCCTAGACTGGGAATCATAAGCAGGATATGTCCACCCCTTAGCAGGCCAATTTCTACTAAACTTCGGTGGCTGTACCTGCAAAAAATCTTTAACAGTTTGCAAAGACTTAGCTTTGTCCTCCATTTTCTTTAAAACTGCTTCCACAGGTGAACCAAACAACACATCAGACTGTAAAGGAGCATCCAAAATCCTTGTCTTAACATGCTCAGCCAAATTTTGATCCCTCAACCAGGCATGCCTGCGAAGAACAGAACTAGTGGCAGCCACCCTCGAGGAGGCCTGCACAGCATCAAAACCACATTGCAAAGAATGCTTGCCCACTTGTTCAGACACAGAAACTAAATCCAGCAAGTCTTTACAATCAATACCTTCCGCCAAAGCATCCACCTTAGATTTCAATTGTGAAAGGAGATAATTTTGATATTTCAGCATGTGAAACTGACAATTCAACGCCTCATGGCTAGAGTGGAAGAAGTATACACTTTCTTACCCCACCTATCTAACGCCCTTGCCTCTTTGTCAGTGGGAACAGGATTTTTAACCACAGAGGCCTTAACACCTTTAGGCCCCTGAGAAACAGTTTCTGGGTCCGCCCTAGGACTCTTAAACAAATACTTATGAGCTTGGGCACCCTATAGTACCTATCAGGTTTAACAGGAGCAGGAGGCAAAGAATCAGGGTTCAGGGAAGCCTCTGCAAAACATCTTCCACCACATTCAACACAGGAGGTATAGCTAAGGGCCTATGCTGGGGTAAAACAAGAATTCCCTAAGCCTCTTCCTGGAATCAGAGTAATCCTGGCCTTCCCATTTAAAGTGCTCCCTCATGGAATGCAGAGTCTCTGAAAATGAAAAATCCTCAGGAGGAGAAGTCAAGGAGTGGCATCATCCACATCAGAATCAGAATAATGAGGATACTCCTGCAAATCTTCCGCAGAAGACTCAGAAGCCCCTGAACCCTGTTCAAAACTGTCAAACTCTGGTTCCACTCTAGGCCTCTTATCAGGAGGGCCCATAGAACCTCTAATCATAGTAATCAAATCTTCTGCCATTTTAAGCATATGTTTCTTAGGTACAGAACCCGAATGGCTAGGAGAAGCCCCTACTGAAGCTGAAGTTGGCCTACCTCTAAAAGAAGTTTTGGCAACAGAAGGAGAGGCTCTAACTACTTTGGGAAGAGAGGAAGAATAGTTACCTGAGAAGCCCCTCAGCCTGGCCTGCCTCCTGAGAGGGTACATCCTGTAACAGTAAAGTTTCTGCCTGAGACTCCATAGAAACTCCTGGCAAAACCTCTGGCTCCACTGAGCCACCTAAAGAACCGACGTCCGGGACTGCCGGTTCATCAACCCTAGGCTTCGCTGTTTTGTCCCTGCGCTTCTTGGACGAAGCGGGCGTCGGAGCATCCGACGGCATTTTATAATTGCAACGCTTCCCAAACACTAATCTGGCACAGTCTAACCTCCTCTTAATAGTGCGTTTGTTAAACCTAGCACAAGAGCGCAACCAACAACGCCGTGCTCAGGCCCTAAACAAGGTATACACAATGTATGGTAATCCCTATGAGGTATTTGTTTCCCACAAGAAATACAGTTATTCACTTTTTCTGACATCCGGTTAAATACTGAGGCAAGAAAAAACCAAAATGTTCCCCAACGGGGTACTTAGCCAACTCTGATTCGGTCTGAAACTCCGGTTTCGGAAATATTTCAGAACGCCAACCTGCACTCGCAAAACTGCTTCTGCATCGGACCACGCGGCAAAAAAGACTGAGGATATGACGCCGGTCATGCGCATTAGTACCCTGACGTACTGACGTCAGTCTAATGCGCCCTGACCGACGTCAGCCTTATATTCTGGTATTCGGGCCGACTGGATGCGGACTATACCCAATAGTAAGGACTGCAGCAATGGAAAACGAAGAACATCGCAGCTGTTAATTGTATACAAGTTGAAGTCAGTAACCTTAAGTAATTATGTGTTTGTATAAAATAAAGCTGCTTGAACAGAACCCACAAAGACTCTTATATTGTATCCAGAATGGGAGAGCGACATGGTGTCAGAAGTGGGATGGAACAGAGTAAAATCTGGAGCCATGAGGTGCAAAGATGACAGTGAATGTAAAACTGAGAGAAAAGAGCACAATCAGAGGCAGAAAAGAAGTAACAACAATTGTTTACTTGATAGAAAAGACAAAAAGGGGCATTACAAGGGCACAGACCACACTATTAAGCAAGTGAAAGGCATGAAAAGTTTAACTAAAAACTAATGTTTGAAATGATGCTTTTGATGGAGCGATTAACAGTAAAGCTAAACAAGCATGTTTAAAGGTAAAACGAGCATGTACAAAGCAAACATGAGTGTGTTTCAAGTAAACTGGGCATGTTTAGGGTAAAACGTGTACAAGAAATGTACATTGAGAATGAAAAAGGGCTTAAACAGCAAAACAAATATAATAAGGGCAAAAAAGGGCACATTAAGCAGAAATAAAGCAAAGTGACTGCATGTGTTTTGGCAAAGTGATATGTTTTGGCATAACTATGAATATAATAAGGGCAAAAAAAGGGCACATTAAGCAGAAATAAAGCAAGGAGACTGCATGTGTTTTGGCAAAGTGTTATATTTTGGCATAACTTATAATGACTTCTTATTGTTTCTGTGAGGTTTTCCCGTTCGATTCTTGGCTGGAGCGCCTTCTGTGTGGAGTCTGCATGTCCTCCCCGAGGTCGAGTGGCCTTTGAAAGACATGCGTGAATGGGCGTGCCTTCGTTGAAGGTTGGACGTCCAGCTGGCACCTCGGCACCATACAGATCTACTGCCAATCATTAGCGGACCGGAGTTCCGCTGTGGTGACCCCTAACCGGGAAAAGCCGAAAGAAGAATGACTTATTGTATCAAGAGCATTTTTAAAGTTATTCGCAGCATCTCAAAGTATGTAAAAGTGCTTACAGTGTGTGATTATTACTGTGCATGTATTCGAAACGTTTACTATGTGCGAACTGCAACTATTTCATGAAATACAAAGTATAAGCATTTCGAAAATTTACTTGTGCTGGATGTGTCTATTCACAAAGTGCCGCCATTACAGAATGTTTCTTGCACTGTAGAGAATTACCTAGCAAGGTACCGCCATTTAATGACATTGCAGTGTGCTGTATACAGTTATTCGCAAGTTACTGAGTTTAAGGCAAGAGATGTCCAATTTATTCGCATTGTGCAGTTATTTGACATGTTTCTTATGCTGACAAGTGAGTTCTTGCAAAGTACGGCATCACAAGAGTATTAAGTGCCCGAGAAGTTTATTTTGCAAAGTCCGGTTATTCAGTGGTACTGAGAGTTGGTCTATTAGCATTATTCTGAAGAGCCCAAAAAGGTATAAATTCAGAAGCACAAAGGCATTGGACAAAGTTACAAATACTGGCATAAGTTTCTGGCATATGTGCATGTTTGTGCTTATTTGCAAAACTCTTCACTGGTATGTGTTAATATGGCAGACGGATTTCAGAACCCCCTACCACTTGTATTTGAACAGAATATTGCACAAAATTGGAGAATATTTGAGCAAGAGTACAATATGTTTATACAAGCAGCTTATGAAGATAAAGATGCAGTCACCAGGGCATTCATTTTGCTAAACCTAGCTGGGTCAGAGGCCATAGAAAGAGAGCATTCATTTGTAAACACACCTGCAGTATATGAGGGAAAATGTGAAAACCATCATATTGTTGTGCAAGCTGAATCAAGAGAAGACCCCGGGTATTTGAAGCGCAAGTTCAGAGAAATGTGTAACCCCCAGACAAATATTATACTAGACAGGCATTTGTTTTACACAAGAGATCAGAAACCAGGGGAAACATTTGCAGCTTATATAACTGACCTGAGAAACAGAGCTAAGACGCGCCAGTTTGGTGACTTAAAAGATGAGCTGATAAAGGACCGGCTTGTGTGTGGTATTAACAGTGCTACCATGATAAAGATTTTGCTTCATGACAGTGTTTTATTGTTGAGCAAAGCCATAGAGATTTGCCAAATCCATGAGGTGACAGAAAAACACAAGTATGCTTGCAAATGACAATGGCATGATTTCAGCTAGAGCAAATGTGGACAGCATGCAACATGTGGCAGGCAAAAAGCAGGCCGAAACAAGTGGCAATTACAGGGTTTCCAAAGAAGATGCACAGCTTTCCAGCAAATACTAAAAAGGAGCAAGTTCCAGCTCAATGCAATACAAGTATGAATCATCAAAACCCAAGTCTAACTTTATTATTAACTGTCGCAATTGTGGTGCAAATCATGAGTCTAAAAGAGAGAAGTGCTTAGCATTTGGTCAGCAGTTTCATAAGTGTAAAAAATGGTACCACTTCCAAAAGTTTTGTAAATCGAGTAAGCCTCACACAGCTGTAAAGAAAGGTCACACAAAAAAGCAAGTTGATCAAGTAAAATCGACACAATCAGCTTTCTATGTGGATGGTATATGTGCTTGATGAAAGAGTTGATGCAGTGAATTTATTAGCAAGGAGTGAAGCATTCTGTACTGTCTGGATTAATGGAAAATCCACAGAGCTCAAAGTAGACACTGGTTCAAAGTGTAATATTATATCAGCAGACATTTGCTAAAGTGAGAACTATGAACAACTCAATGTAGCTTGCAGTGCGAAGCTTGTTGCTTGTGAAGGTGAAGAAATTCAGACCAAAGGTTCAATGATGCTTTCATGTTATTTGGCCAAGAACTGTTATAACTTGTTATTCTACATAGTCAAAAGGCCAGAAGTCTTTATTAGGTCTCAAAGATAATGAATCTGCTTTCTTTTGCTAAAGAAGTTCATCATGTAAGTGCATTTCCAAGTTCTAATTTTTCAGAAGCCATTTTCTCAGAATATGCTGATGTTTTCAATGACAAGTTAGGCAAACTTCCAGTTGTATATTCTATGAAGTTAGACCCAGAGGTCACTCCAGTAGTCAGACCAGCAAGAAGAATTCCAATAGCTATTCACAATAAAGTTAAAACTCAGTTGGATAAAATGGTGCAGCAAGGTGTGATTTGTCCAGTCACAGAACCAACTGAACGGGTATTGTTCATGGTAGCCGCTCACAAAAAAAGGATTAGATTAAATCAGAATATGTATTGACCCAAGAGATCTGAACAAAGCACTAAAGAGACTGATACAATGCGCACAGTGGAAGAAGTTGCAGTTCTAATACCGAATGCCACTGTTTTCTCTGTCTTGGATGCAGAGAGTTCATTTTGGCAGGTGATGCTCGATTACAAATCTTTATTTTCAACTACTTCTGGTACTCGGGTTTGGCAGATACAAATTCCTAAGGATGCCATTTGAAATAAATTCTGCAAGTGAAGTATTTCAGCGTGCAATGGAGCAAATGTTTTCAGGTTATCCTTGTGCCATAATAGTTAATGATTTATTGGTTGGAGGTAATGCTGAAGCAGAGCATGACAGAAATCTAAAGAAAGTTCTAGATAGAGCATGTGAAGTAAACTTGAAGCTCAGTCCTCTGAAGTGTAAATTCAGACTTCCAGAATTTACCTATGTTGGTCATTTGTTCACTAGTACAGGCTTGAGACCAGACTTGACCAAGCAAACTGCTATTCTTGAAATGTCAACACCAGATAATGTACAAGCTCTACAACATTTTCTAGGCATGGTCAACTATTTAGGCAAATTTATGCCAGACTTCAGTGAGTTGACACCACCTTTAAGACAGCTAACACAAAAATGTTGCATGGTCATGGCTGGAACAGCACCAGAAGGCAGAAAACTGCCACCCCACCTACATTAAGATACTATGACGTGAACAAACCAGTTACCCTTTCCTGTAATACTTCAAAATTTGGTCTTGGTGCAGCCATACTTCAGGAGGGCAGACCAGTAGCCTATGCATCTAGAACACTTACCCAAACTGAGACGCAATATGATCAGATTGAGAAAGAGCTTTTGGCAACAGTATTTGCATGTTCAAAGTTTCATGATTATATTTATCATCGAGCTATTCAAATTGAAAATGACCACCAACCTCTTGTTACTATTCTAAAGAAGCCTATGCATTCCACTCCAGCGAGATTACAGAGAATAATGCTCAAATTGCAAAAGTACAATTTCAACTTGGTCTATACAATAGGCAAATTGCTTTATCTGACTGATACCTTATCCAGATCACCCAGAAATACCACAGAACAGCTTGATGTAGAGAATTTTGACTTTGATGTGAGGTCAGTGTGTAATTTTTCCACCATGACACTTGATGGGCTGAGAGATCACACTCTGACTGATGCAATTTTACAGAAGCTCAATCACTACATTAATGTTGGATGGCCATCAAAGCAATCTAGTATACCACCTGAAGTGCATATCTACTTTCCTGACAGAGATGAATTGTTGATGGAAGATGACATAAAATTGTTGTTTCTGCTTCCTTACAAGAGTGTATCCAGATTTTGCATCATGGTCACCCGGGATCCACATCTACTAAGAGAAGAGCCAGACAGTTAGTGTTTTGGCCTTCCTTACCAAAAGACATCGATAAAGTACTTTCTTCTTATTCAGTATGCAATAGTACTAGACCGCATTTGCAAAGAGAACCACTTCAGCTAAGTCTAGATCCTGAACAACCTTGGTCAATACTTGCAACTGATATCTTTGAGTGTAACAACCAACACTACTTGGTTCTGGTAGACTCTAATTCGAATTGGTTTGAGATTGATCTTCTACCTAACCTAACATCCACTGCTGTTATTACTAAGTTGAAACGTCATTTCTCAGTTCACAGTAGTCCACACAAAGTTCTTCCTGACAATGGTACTCAATTTACTAGCCAGTTGTTTCAGACATTTGCAAAAGAATGGGACTTTGTACATGTCACTAGTAGTCCTGAATATCCTCAGTCCAATGGTCTAGCTGAACGTGCAGTACACTGTGCAAAGCAATTACTTGAAAGATCAAAGTGTGATAATACTGACATATTCTTGAATTTACTTAATCTCAGAAAGGTACCCCGTGACAATATTCTTGGATCATCTGCTCAAAGATTACTTTCCAGATATACTAGAACTATGCTAACCATTAATTCCAATCTGTTGAAGCCTAAACCTAAGAACAATAAAACCATCAAGGCTCAGTTGTTTAAGAAGCATAATATCAACAAATCTAGTTACGACTGATAGAGCAGACTACTTCGTCCGTTGAGGGAAGGAGAGATGGTAAGAATCCAGACAACGAAAGGTTTTAGGTTCATGGGTTCATACTAGGCTATCTGCCCAAGGGCATTTATAAGCCTAGCCCAGAGTTTTGTGGCTTTCGCCACCCCTTTAGTTTGAAGGATACTATGCCCATTATTTTGCTGTGCCTCTGTCAAGAAGTGACACTGAGGTAATCCCTGGGGTATATCTGCGATCTCCCATCCATTGGTCAAGATTTCTCTTGAACAAAGCCAGCGAGGTGCTCTGCCTCACATGTACCGGGATTTTGTTCCACAGCATAGGGAGTCTCTGGGTGATGAATCTGTCCCTCCAGCACGTCCTATTAATAACCGTGTCAAGATTTAAGTCTCCCGCCCTTGTAGTTCTGAGGGATCTAGATTTTTTGAGGTGAAGCATGTTCATCAATTCTGGGTTTTGATCGAACAGGACAGATTACAGGCATCTGTGCCAAACCAAGATCTTACCTGGTAGACTCCGAAGGTGTGGAATATAGGAGGAATCATAGACATCTTCTTCCTGTACCAGAATCACCATAACAACACTGTTTCTGTAATGCAGACTTCAAATCTAGGAGTGAATCAGATACTGTTCCCATACCAGAATGTGTTCAAAGTTCTGACTCCCTTCCAGAAAAGGATAAGAACATTACACAGTGTAAAGATTCCGCAGAGACAGTTCCAGTTGTTAAATCTCATTCATCATTTGATATCACACAATATGGGCGTGTGTCAAAGCCTACTGTGAAATACGCAGGAACGTGGACCTGATGGGACTTGATTGTGTATGTATGTATGTACAGTGCAATGAAAAAGTATTTGCCCCCTTCCTGATTTCTTATTTTTTTTGCATGTCTGTCACACTTAAACGTTTCAGATCATCAAACAAATGTAAATATTAGACAAAGATAACACAAGTAAACAGAAAATGCATTTTTTAAGTGATGATTTTATTTATTAAGGAAAATAATATATCCAAACCTACATGGCCCTATGTGAAAAAGTAATTGCCCCCTAAACCTAATAACTGGTTGTGCCACCCCTTAGCAGCAACAACTGCAATCAAGTGTTTGCAATAACTGGCAATGAGTCTTTCACATCGCTGTTGACGAATTTTGGCCCACTCTTCTTTGCAGAATTGTTTTAATTCAGCCATATTGGAGGGTTTACGAGCATGAACCGCCTTTTTAAGGTCATGCCACAGCATCTCAATTGGATTAAAGCCCGGACTTTGACTAGGCCACTCCAAAAGCTTCATTTTGTATTTTTTTTAAGCCACTCAGAGGTGGACTTGCTGGTGTGTTTTGGATCATTGTCCTGCTGCAGAACCCAAGTGCACTTCAGCTTGAGGTCACAAACTGATGGCCGTACATTCTCCTTCAGGATTTTTTGGTAGAGAGCAGAATTCATGGTTCCATCAATCACAGCAAGTCGTCGAGGTCCAGAAGCAGCAAAGCAGCCCCAGCCATCACACTACCACCACCATGTTTGACTGTTGGCATGATGTTCTTTTTCTGAAATGCTGTGTTACTTTTACGCCAGATGTAACAGGATGCACACCTCCCATAAAGTTCACCTTTTGTTTAGTCAGTCCACAGAATATTTTCCTAAAAGTCTTGGGGGTCATCAAGATGTTTTTTGGCAAAAGTGAGACTAGCCTTTATGTTCTTTTTGGTCAGCAGTGGTTTTCGTCATGGAACTCTGCCATGCATGCCATTTTTGTCCAGTCTCTTTCTTATGGTTGAATCATGAACACTGACCTTAACTGAGGCAAGTGAGGCCTGCGGTTCTTTAGATGTTGTTCTGGGTTCTTTTGTGACCTCTTGGATGAGTCGTCGCTGCACTCTTGGGGTAATTTTTGTAGGCCGGCCACTCCTGGGAAGGTTCACCACTGTTCCATGTTTTCTCCATTTGTGGATAATGGCTCTCACCATGGTATGCTGGAGTCACAAAGCTTTAGAAATGGCTTTGTAACCTTTTCCAGACTGACAGATGTCAATTACTTTGTTTCTCATCTGTTCTGGACTTTCTTTAGATCGTGGCATGATGTCTTCCTTCTTGGGATCTTTTGGCCTAATTCCCTTTGTCAGGCAGGCTCTATTTAAGGGATCTCTCGATTCAACAGGTCTGGCAGTAGTCAGGCCTGGGTGTGGCTAGTGAAACTGAACTCAACTTTCCCAAAAATGTGATTAACCACAGTTAATTCATAATTTAACAAGGGGGGCAATTACTTTTTCACATAGGGCCATGTAGGTTTGTATATATTTTTTTTCCTTAATAAATAAAATCATCACTTAAAAACTGCAGTTTCTGTTTACTTGGGTTATATTTGTCTAATATTTAAATTTGTTTGATGATCTGAAACATTTAAGTGTAACAAACATGCAATAAAATAAGAAATCAGTAAAGGGGAAAAAAAAAAAAATATATATATATATATATATATATATATATATATATATATATATGGGTCACCTTCATTTGACTGAAACTCATTTGACTGGCAACTAGTACTTGCAGTGCACTGTAAGGCAAATAACAGAGGGTGGGGGGTGAAGCCCCCCCCACACCTAGTTTGGTTTTAAAGAACAATATAGCACAAAAAGTACAGAATTTAAACCAAACAAGGTGGGGGGGGCTGTGCCCCCCACACCCCCTAACTATATATACTAACTCCAGGGTCACACTACATTGGGGAAGAGGACATATCCCTGTCATTTGCCTTACAGTGCACTGTATGTATTACTTGTCAGTCAAATGAGTTGTCAGTCAAATTAAGGTAAATATATATATATATATATATATATATATATATATATATATATATATATATAAAGAGTTACCAAATAGCTGGGTAACTACAGCAGAGCTAGTAAGAGAGATGGCTAGAAAGGTGCTTGGTGTGACATCCGGAAAGAGGAAGGAGGACAAGGATACCTGGTGGTGGAATGAGGAAGTACAGGAGAGTATACAGAGAAAGAGGTTGGCGAAGAACCTTGCACCTGTCACCCCTGGGCTTTCGGATATTGGCAAAGGCTCTTGCTTCCCCCATAGTGCCCTTTTTAGGCAAGGCTCAAATGACAAACCCACCTCCATAGGTATCACAAGGGATAAGAAACTAAGAGTAATGCTACTCAACACCAGAAGTCTAAACCTCAAGATGCATGCACTCGAAACTCTCCTTAGCATGGAGAACATCGATATCTGTGCAGTAACAGAAACCTGGTTCAAGGCTCCCAAGAGCACCCCAGCACTACCAGGTTATACCTCATACCATGCTTTTCGGCCCCAAAACTTGGACCGAACCACAAAAGGAGGGGGAGTATCAATATCCGTCAAAGATACCCACACCTCCAGGTTGGTGGCACAGCACGAAGCATCAGAGACTATCCATGTGCAACTAACAGTGGGTAAAACTGCCTTCCAGTTTATAGCCTGCTACAGACCACCCTCCCAAACCCAGGAACCCCACTCGGCCTTCTTGAGAACACTGGAAAATATGAAGGTCTCTCCAAACACCATTATATTGGGCGACTTCAACTACCCAAACATAGACTGGGAGCATTACTCAAGCTCCAACACTCTAGCCCAAAGGTTCCTAGAATTTATAAACTCAAATGCTATGGAACAACTTGTTACCACTCCCACAAGAGGGGAAAACATACTGGACCTGATCATCACCAAAATGGGGACTCTATGGTCCAGACCAGAAGTGTATCCCTCATTGGTAAGATCAGACCATAAACTAATCTCACTGGATATTCACATCCCGACCCCACCCCCTCTGCCCAGAAAACCACAGTGAAAAACTTCTCTAAAGCAAATTTCACACTTCTCGAAACTGAGGTGGAATCCTTCAAAGCCCCCGAGCCTGTGGAAAATATGGCCCAGACCGCAGAATCCTTTATAAACGCATTCTATGAACACCTTCGGGAATGCATGGATCATGCAATCCCAAATAAAACCAAGACCCAATCCTCCAAAGGCAGACGTCCTGTCTGGTGGACCCCAGCCATAAACAAACTATACAATAGAAGGAGGAAGCTACTACATGATGGAGCAAAATCCCAAAAAGGGAAGGCATCTCTGATCAGTATTAGCAAAAAACTACGGGCACTCATAAAATCGTCTAAGGCCAGCTTCGAGGGGAAAATTGCACAGGACACTACGGATAATCACAAGGCTTTCTTTAGTTATGTTAGGAACCTGGGTGGGAATTCCCAGATATGCTCAGAATTAGTCCAAAATGACAAAAAATACATCGAACCCACAGACATTGCCAACATCCTAGCTGACAGGTTCAGCGCAAACTTCTCCCCCCCCTCCCCACCAAAAGGGCAAATATCTATCCCAGCAGAGTGTTGCCCCCCTGACATCTCAGATGCTCAGGTAAGAGCCACCCTCTCCAAAGCAAAAAACACAGCATCAATGGGACCAGACGGTGTCGCGGGCTGCGTCCTACATGAACTCCAAGAAGAGCTAAACCCAAACATAAAACTACTGTTCAATCTCAGCCTTACTACAGGATATGTACCCAAAGAGTGACGTACAGCAACAGTGGTCTCTCTCCACAAAGGTGGTGCCTCAACACATCCTGGAAACTATCGCCCCATAAGCCTGACTAGCTTGGTCTGCAAAGCTATGGACAGGATCATCATGAACCTCATAAATAAAGATATTGGGGACCTACAGACACTGGATCCTACCCAGTTCGGCTTTGTTAAAGGCAGATCCTGCCTCTTAAACCTGGTCGATTTATTTGAAACAGTCCCCAAGGCCATTGACGAGGGGAAGGTGGTCCACACAGCCTACCTGGACCTCGCAAAAGCCTTCGATACAATACCCCACTCGGGCATTATAGATAAGCTCACCAGCTTAAATATAAACCTCTATGTCACTAGATGGGTTGCAAACTGGCTCAAGGACAGAACCCACATGGTTAGAATTGCTGAAGCCATGTCAGACTCCAAACCAGTTACAAGTGGCATTCCACAAGGCCTAGTCCTGGGACCTCTCTCTTGTTCGGTATATATTTCTTGGAGGTACAGGCCAACACGGAAGGACTGTGGCTGATCAAGTTTGCAGATGACTGCAAACTGGGCGCCATAATCGACTCTCCAGCCGACACAAGCATCCTCCAAAAGGGCCTCATAGAAACAGACAACTGGTGCCAGAGTCAAGGCCTCAAGCTAAACGCCAAAAAGTGTATAGTCATCCCCTTTGGCAAAAACAAAGTTCCCACAAATTACCACATAGGTGGTAATCCATTAAGTACAGAAGAAGTAATTAGGGACCTGGGGACCCAAGTTGATAGCAATCTCTCAATTGACAACCACGTGGCCAAAGTGGTTAGAAAAACATTTTATATAGCCCACCTAATCATGAAGGGATTCACATCTAGATCAGGGGAGGTCATCGTGCCTCTCTACTCATCCCTCATCAGGCCCATAATTGAGTACATTGCCCCTTTTGGGATGTACCTTACCAGACACCTGCAGCAACTGGAAAGACCCCAAAAGTACCTCACCAAGAGGATCAAAGGGCTCAAACAGATGCCATATGCTGCCCGGTTAAAGAAACTCCAGCTCTACTCAGTGGCATACCGCCTGCTCAGAGGAGATCTGTGCCTGGCATATAAAGCCATGTCCAACCTGGAATTAATGGACATGTTGCACCTCAGAAAATCCAAATCCCATCGAGCTATGCGCTCGAGAGACTTGAACCTCAGCACTGAAATAAATAGGACATGCTGGAGGGACAGATTCATAACCCAGAGGCTCCCTTCACTCTGGAATAAAATCCCAGTCCAGGTTAGGCAGAGTCCCTCATTGACTCTCTTCAAGAGGAATCTTAATGAGTGGATGGGAGATCGTAAGTTTACCCTGGGTATCACTTCTGTGTCACTGTTTAGACAGAGGCACAGTATACTAACCTCGAAAAAGGGCATAGCAAAATTAATTTAAAATGGGTGGCGAAAGCCAAACACACTCTGGCTAGGCTTATAAATGCCCTAGGGCAGATAGCCTAGTATGAACCTATGAACCTAAGAAGAAGTGGGATTGTCAGAGAGATGATGAAAGTAGACAAGAGTATAAGGAGATGAGGTGCATGGCAAAGAGAGAGGTGGCTAAGGATAAGGCGTATTATGAGTTGTATAAAAGGTTGGACACTAAGGAGGGAGAAAAGGACCTGTACCGACTGGCTAGACAGAGGGATGGAGCTAGTAAAGATTTGCAACAGGTAAGGGTGATCAAGGATAATGAGGGGAAACGTACTCACAAGCACGAAGAGTGTGTTGAGCAGATGGAAAGAGTACTTTGAGGGGTTGATGAATGAAGAGAATGAGAGGGAGAGAAGGTTGGATGATGTGCGGATAGTGAATCATGAAGTGTAGTGGATTAGCAAGGAGGAAGTAAGGATAGCTATGAAGAGGATGAAGAACGGAAAGGCTGTTGGTCCAGATGACATACCTGTGGAAGCATGGAGGTGTTTAGGTGAAATGGCAGTGGAGTTTTTAACTAGATTGTTTAATGAAATCTTGGAAAGTGAGAGGATGCCTGAGGAATGGAGAAAGTGTTTTGCTACCGATTCTTAAGAATAAGGGTGATATGCAGAGCTGTAGTAACTCCAGAGGGATTAAATTGATCAGTCACAGCATGAAGTTATGGGAAAGAGTAGTGGAAGCTAGGTTAAGAAGGGAGGTGATGATTAGTGATCAGCAGTATGGTTTCATGCCAGGAAAGAGCACTACAGATGCGATGTTTGCTTTGAGAGTGTTGATGGAGAAGTATAGAGAATGTCCGAAGGAGTTGCATTGTGTCTTTGTGGATTTAGAGAAAGCATGTGACAGGGTGCCTAGAGAGGAGTTGTGGTATTGTATGAGGAAGTCGGGAGTGTCAGAGAAGTATGTAAGAGTGGTACAGGATATGCATGAGGGTAGTGTGACAGTGGTGAGGTCTGCGGTGGGAGTGACGGATGCGTTTAAGGTGGAGGTGGGATAACATCAAGGTTCAGCTCTGAGCCCTTTCTTATTTGTAATGGTGATGGACAGGTTTGACAGACGAGATCAGTCAGGAGTCCCCATGGACTATGATGTTTGCAGATGACATTGTGATCTGTAGTGAGAGTAGGGAACAGGTGGAGGAGACCCAGGAGAGGTGGAGATATGCTCTCTAGAGAGAAGAGGCATGAAGGTCAGCAGGACTAAAACAGAATATGTGTATGAATGACAGGGAGGCTAGAGGAATGGTGAGGATGCAGGGAGCAGAGGTGGCGAAGGTGGATGAGTTTAAATACTTGGGATCAACAGTTCAGAGTAATGGCGAGTGTGGAAGAGAGGTGAAGAAGAGAGTACAGGCAGGATGGAGTGGGTGGAGAAGAATGTCAGGAGTGATTTGTGACAAACAAGTACCAGTAAGAGTGAAAGGGAAGTTCTATAAGAGGGTAGTGAGACCAGCTATGTTACATGGGTTGGAGACAGTGGCATTGACAAAAGGGCAGGAGTCAGAGCTTGACGTGGCAGAGTTGAAGATGTTAAGATTTGCACTAGGTGTGACGAGGATGGACAGGATTAGGAATAAGTATATTAGAGGGTCAGCCCAGGTTGGAAGGTTTGGAGGAAAAAGCCAGAGAGGCAAGATTACGTTGGTTTGGACATGTGCTGAGGAGGGATGCAAAGTATATTGGGAAAAAGATGCTAAGGTTGAAGCTGCCAGGTAACAGGAAAATAGGAAGGCCTAAGATAAGGTTTATGGATGTGGTGAGAGAGGACATGCAGGTGGTTGGTGTAACAGAGGAAGATGCAGAGGACAGGAAGAAATGGAAACAGCTGCTGCTGTGGCGACCCCTGACGGGAGCAGCCAAGAGAAGAAGAAGATATATATATATATATATATATATATATATATATATATATATACACATAGAGTGAATATAAAAAGTGTGCACACCCCTGTTAAAATGCCAGGTTTTTGTGATATAAAAAAATGAGACCACAATAAATCATTTCAAAACTTTTCGTACCTTTAATGTGACCTATAACCTGTACAATTCAACTGAAAAACAAACAAATCTGTTAGTGGAAAAAATATAAAAAATAAAAAAAAATTAATAAGCTGGTTGCATAAGTGTGCACACCCTTAAACTAATACTTTGTTGATGTACCTTTTGATTTAATTACAGCATCCAGTGTTCTTGGGTACGCACTTGCAGACTCAACCTAGCATTTTAACAGGGGTGTATGCACTTTTTATATCCACTATATATATATATATATATATATATATATATATACACACACACACACACACACACACACACACACACACACACACACACACATTTATATATCTAGCATTGTATAATGCATGACGAAGGATTACCTGCATGCCAATAACTCATTGCATAACATGATCTAATTCTAAAAGAGGGAGGATGTATATTGGAGTGCAAGTGATGTGCTGTATCTTTAAGAAGCATGTCAAGGCTTTATGTAAGCATATAAAATCTCAGACACATGCACTACGTGGGGCCATTTTGTACGAGCACTCACAGTGATAGCATGCATGGACGCAGTTGTTAACTGTATATAAACTGAAGTCAGTAACCTTAAACCTTGGCTTTATTGGAAAGGCTCACCCAGACTGCTACACTTTGCTGTGAGGGAAAGGTTGGTTTGCTTTTTATTTGTTGTATTTTGTATTAGTGTAGTGCCTTTTTATATTTTGAGTGCTGTGATTTGTTTTCTTTACCTTGTGTTCTGCTTTTAACTGCATATTAAAACTTCAAAAGACACCACAGCTCTGTCTCTTATGAGTCAGGCAGAACCCCCCCCCCCCCTCACCTTGTCACTGTCATGTTCTTAAATACCACTGTCTTTCTAGTTGCCTGCCTCTTATGTTAATTTGACCTTATATCTCATTTCCTCTCTGCTTTCACTGGCTTGTGTGAGTAAGCACAAAATTATTTTGTGAAACCACTCCCCTTCAACTATTTAAATTTATTGGCCATTCTACTGTATTCCATAGTGCCGGAATACAAAAGTGATCACCCCCTTTCAATCTATCTTGCTGTTTTAAAAATAGTGACTCTCCACTAAAACTAAACTTTTTAGACAGGTAAAACTTAAGTTACCTACTTTCACATCTAACTTGTCTAGTGCACACTGCAGTGTTTAGGATAAACCATATTTTCATCTTACCTTTAAGCATTCCTGTGACTAGCACTTGCTCTAACACCTGCTGGAAAGCACTAGGAAGCCTTAAACTGATACAAGCACTCAACTCTCCTTATTAATAAGGAGAAATTAATCATAGGCACTAAACAGCCTATAATTGCAAAGTACCTTGCTAAGGTAAGGGAAAACAGCTCCTGTACTTTTCAAAAAAAAGCACCAAACCAGGCATGTCTAAGGGTCAGCTTCCACTGATTTCTCCTGTCCACCTGCTGAATCTGGGCATACTGGGGCAATGCAGCAATTGCCTCATGTACACAGACAACCCTCTCGTCCTACCACCCAACACTACAACCTGTGACAGATGCACTTATATATATATATATATATATATACATATATACAAACTGGAAGGAAAGCTCTCTCCATCCAAGATTGTGCTAGACAGTCAAGAGGAGAAGGTTAACACCCGCACTACACCTTAAGCAACACATAGCCATTTTAAACTCACACCACCAACACCCACACATAGCAACACTAAATCAACATATGTGGAGGCCCTTAACTGTAACCTGCCTAAGCAACAAGGACCTCCGAAGCTGAAACGCAAACAAACACCAGTCACAACCAAAGTGTCACATAGCTCACAACACCAGTGTGCCACTCAGCAACAGCCCCGAAGGCAAGACAACGTACCTAACACTTTAGTCATAGGTGAGACTATACTCAGGCACACTGATGTCCCACTGACCAGGCTGAACAAAGAGAAAATTACAGTGAGCTGCCTGTCTGGTGCCAGGATCTACCACATAACTCATGCACTCAAGTCACTCCACAACAAGTACAAATATGCCTCTATCATTGTCCATGTTGGAGTGAATGACTTGAGACGTACCTCCCTGGACTACATGAAAAGAGACATGGAAGAGCTCTCGGATCATGTGGCCTAGGCAGGTATGACCCTAGCCCTGAGTAGCATCCTGCCTTCACCCAGAATGATACCACAATATAAGGACAAAATGATTGACTTCAACAATTGGCTAAGCTTCTGGTGTCATTCAAAGGGGATCCAGTATCTGTCTGCCTGGGAGAACAAAATCGACAGATCACAATGCTTTGCCAGAGATGGTCTGCACCTGTCGCCCCTGGGATTCAGGTTACAGGCTAAGGCTCTTGCCACCCCTATAGTGCCTTTTTTAGGCAAAGTTCAAAGGACAAAACCACCACCATAACATGTACAAGCATGCAAAATCTGAAGGTAATGCTACTCAATGGTAGAAGTCTAAACCTCAAAATGCACTCTCTCGAGGCACTCCTAAAAATGGAGAACATCGATATCTGTGCAGTAACTGAGACCTGGTTCAAGGCTCGAGAGAGCACCCCTGCAATACCAGGCTACAACTCTTACCACACTTTTCGGCCACCAAACCAGGATCGAAACACTAAAGGTAGAGGAGTATCCATATTCACCAAGCATATTCACACCACCAGGTTAGTTGCCCAGCACAATGCATCTGAAATTCTCCAGCTGCAACTAACACTAGGATAAGACTGCAATCCAAATTGTAGCTTGCTACAAATCCCCCACCATGCCCCAAGATTCTCAATACACCTTTCTAAACATACTGGAAAATATTAATATACAACCAAACACCCTAATGCTGGGTGATTTCAACTACCCTGCCATTAACTGGGAAATCTACTTGAGTACCAACATCTTTGCCCAACGGTTCTTGGAATTCATAAATTCCAATGCCCTGGATCAACTAATCCATAGTCCCACCAGGGGCTCAAATATCCTAGACCTGGTCATTACCAACATGAGAAATCTATGTTCCACACCTATGGTCACCCCCTCGTTGGTCAAGTCAGACCATAAGCTAATCACCCTTAACATCCACATCCTACCCCCACCCCCCCAGTAAGGAAATCTCCATAAAAAACTTCTCCAAAGCCAATTTCATGCTACTCAAGTCAGAAGTTACAAACTTCATGACACCCATGCAGACGGGAACTGAAATTTCGACTACTGAGTCCTACACTAAGGTACTGTACGAGCAGCACATCCACTCATGCATGAATCGTGCCATCCCAAATAGAACCAAAATGTTCTCTTCCAAAAAAAGGAAGCCACTCTGGTGGTCCCCTCCCATAAACAAACTTTACAACAAAAAGAAGAAACTGTTGCAGAAAAGACGAAAACCCCAGGATGCAAAAAACTCCCTAACCAGCCTCAGTAAGAAGCTGAGATCCCATATAAAATCCTCCAAAACTAGTTACGAACATAAAATTGCCAAAGTTTCCAAAGACAACCACAAGGCATTCTATAACTATGTCAAGAATCTAAATGGCAATGCTCAGATCTGCTCTGAGCTACAACAGAATGGCATTAAATATACTGATCCCAAGGATATTGCCAATATCATGGTAGATCGATTCAGTGCCATGGGCTCAAGCTCAATGCCAAGAAATGTATAGTTATCCCCTTTGGGAAAAAACATGTACCTGTGAATTACCACATAGGTGGCAGTACACTAAACACCAAAAGTGTGATAAGAGACTTAGGGACACAGGTGGACAGTAGTCTCACCTTCAATAACCACATCGCCACAACAGTCAGGAAATCCTTCTACGTGGCACACCTCATCACTAAGGGCTTTTCATCCAGAAAAAAGGAGGTCATTGTCCCACTGTACTCATCCCTCATAAGACCCATTATAGAATACAATGGCCCATTTGGTATGTACTTCTCAAGACATCTGCAACAATTGGAAAGGCCGCAGAAATACCTCACTAAAAGAATCACAGGCCTGAAGCAGATGCCCTATGCTGACCGCCTTAAAAAACTCCAGCTATACTCTGTCGCATATCGTCTACTCCGAGGCGATCTCTGCTTAACATACAAAGCCATGTCAAACCCAGAGCTGTTGGACATGCTACACTTAAAGAAATCCCAATCCCTCAGAGCCACACGCTCCAGGGATCTAAACCTTGTCATCACAATAAACAAAACATGCTGGAGGGATAGGTTCCTGACCCAGAGACTCCCCAGACTCTGGAATAGACTGCCCATAAATGTCAAGCAGAGCGCCTCTTTGGCCCCCTTCAAAAGGAACCTTGATGATTAGATGGGAGAAAGGAAATTCACCCCGGGGATCACGTCAGTCTCCCTGATAGAAAGGGGTCCAGGGAAGTAAATAGTGTGGGAAGAAATAGCCAGGGAATTGTTATGGCTAGGCTTGTACAGGCCCTTGGGCCAATAGCCTAGTACCAACCTATAAACTTAAGTAATTAGTGTTTGTACAAAATAAAGCTGCTTGAACAGAACCCACAAAGACTCTTCAATTGTATCCAGAATGGGAGAGTGACACTTCTATTATATACTGTGTTCATTTCTTTTAACAAACTTCTAACTTTTTGAGTTTTATTGACCTTCTGCAGTCTATTTCTTTCATTGATCTTCATATGTCTATCCATCTCTCTTAAATCAAGTAACTTCTCTTAGATAATTTCCTTCTAAACTGAGGGCACGTTCTTTGTTTGCCATTTCCGGTGGGCAATCTACTGAAAACTCCAGAGCTTCTTCCTGTGCCACATTCTCTTCAGTTTCACCCTGTATTATCCGTTGCTCCTTCATACGGGAACTCACTGGCCTAGTACTCCACGGCATTGACTGTGTCAGAGTTGCCACAGTTTCCTGTTCTTTCCCTGGCTGTATAGCTCCACGTGAACCTTTGTACTGGTTTCCTGCAGAAGGCTTCAACGTATCTTCATATGTCAACTGATCATATGCTTCCTGCTCCACTGGTTTCTCCTCAATTTGGGTGTCCATTGCTCTATCTTGAGTTATCAGAGTTAAATTTTCTACACTAAATCCTTCACTTTGCAGGTAATCCATAACCTCGGTTTCTACTTCTTTAACTTCTCCATTACTAATCCTTTTTTCTACTTTTCCTCTTTGTTTTCTTATTTTTGTACTGTAAATTTTTCCATATCTGGATGTCTTTGAATGTATTTCTCTTCAAATATCTTTGGTGCTGCTCTTTTTGCATTGATTAGTTTTGCTTTCTCCTTTGTATAAATATTGCACCATGTTAAATCTCTCTTTCTTTCCCCGGTCCTTAGTTCTTCTTCAGATGTCTGCTGCTCCTCTTGATTCTCTTTCCTTTCAGGACTATTTGTTCCATCATGCTGTGTTAGACTTTCTACATTGAATCCTTCACTTTGCAAATATTCCATAATTTCAGCTTCTATTTTTTTAACTTCACCTTTACTGATCTTCTGTTCTACATTCCCTCTTTGTGATCTTATTTTTTTATTGTGAATTTTTCCATATCTGGATGCCTTTGCCTGTATTTCTCTTTGAAAATCTTTGGGGCTGCCTTTTTTGTGTTGATTAATTTGGCTTTCTCCTTTGCATAAATATTGCATCATATCAAGTTTCTCTTTTCCCCATGTCCATATTTTTTTTATATACCCTTCAAACATCTCTAAATTTTGTTCTTTAATTTTTGTACTTCCTCAGTTGGTTCTTTTTCCAAGCAACGCAAGGTTTCCTGGTCTATATAGTGTTTTTCACAGATCTGTTGTGTTAATGAACACAATTTTTTATTACAACCTTCTAACAGTTTTTCTTATGAAAGTATTTCTTCCTCTAATTTCTCCGAGTCTTTTTATATAGCTTTTGTCTGGAAATTCTGGACTTCTTGTATAATAGTAACACTACATAATTTCTTTCTTATCCTCAATAGTCCACTGTATTGTCTGTATGGCTCTTTTTTAGCCTATCAGTTTGTGATTTTTGTGGACTGCTACTTCCTTCTACAACAGGAGGGGGGCATCCTCCCCCTGGGCCTGGCCTAGCCCCATTGTAGGAATACTTCCATGTCTTCAGGATTCTACACTGTCATTTTTTCCTGTCCTGCTACCAGTGTACCTACTAGGATGGGGTACTTTTTATCCTTGGTCTTGTGTACCCAGCTATCTTTTTTATTTTTTAACCTACTTCTGTGCATGATATATGCTATATAAATACCGTCTATATATCAGTATTGCCTTGGTGAGATTTTGTGAAAAACAGGGTCCACCTCGTGAAAGTACTCACCAAGACTTAAGGATGAATTCATTTCCAGCAATACTTCTCTCCTTTTGCTGATGTTAACATCACTCCATTCAGACCCCTTATGTACCATATCACTGTGGTACTGTCTGTCCAGATTGGCAGGGTTCCTGTGCTTAGGTTCTGTGGAAAAGCTTTTATGGCCAGGTAGACTGCTAGTAGCTCCTTCTGATTTATATGCTACTTTCTCTGCTATGGGGACCAAATACCTTGCCCTTTCAGGAATATAAGTGGTCCCCCCAGCTATGTCTGAACTGTCTGTGGTGACCGTCTTGTCTGCTTCAAAGTGAAATTTGGCCCTGGGTTCCTCTGTATGGTGTTCGTCCACCATAGGAAAAGCAGTAGGGTTTCCAAGAGTTGGGAACACTGCTCCCAAACATTTTTCAGGAACCACTGGGTTTTCTCATGTGTAACTGCAAGTAGGTCATGAGAATCCAGAGTGCCGTGTATCCCAATATCCTCAGGAATTCTCTTGCAGTGATGAGCTGCTTTGGAAGCAGTCTGGTCAGACAGGCTCAATAAAGCAATCTTTTTAAGTGAAGGAGAGATTTCTGTTAAACCGAAGGGCTCCCCAGAAAGACAATCCTTGTTTGAAGAGTTTGGGACTTTTGAAGATTAAAGGTGAGATTTACCTTCTGAAAGCAATCTATAGTGATCTGCAAGGCATCTAGGGTCTCTGATGTGGATCTTCTCTTAAGACAGTCATCTAAGCACGGGTAAATATGAATGCCTAGAGTTCTGCAATGTGCGATCATATGACTCGAAGCTAGACATTTTGTGAAAACTCTGACAGCAGTAAAATAGCCCAAATGGTAAAGCACATAACAAAGTGTGAACTTGTTTCTACAAACCGTAGGTACTTTCTGTGACCGTCTACTATGGGGACATGAAGGTAAGCATCTTTGAGGTCTACAGTGACCATACAGGCATCTTGGAAGATCCTGGGCCGTAGATTTTACAGTTTAAGCATTTTGAAATTTGTGATATTAAGGAACTTGTTTAGCTTTGAGAAATGCAAAATGGACTTCCAGGTGCCCTCTTTTCTTGCAACTAGAAATACCCTTGAGTAGAGTCATTTTCTCTCTCTTGTCTTGGAGGGACA
This sequence comes from Protopterus annectens, assembly GCF_019279795.1. NCBI lineage: Eukaryota > Metazoa > Chordata > Ceratodontiformes > Protopteridae > Protopterus > Protopterus annectens. The sequence continues at coordinate 454,631,747 of NC_056725.1, read as the reverse complement.
AGCTGGATGGATCCTTGGAGAAGTAGCTCCCTGAGGATAGCCGGTAAGAAGGTTTTTTATTCTTTTGGTGGTTTTGGAATGCCCAAGGCTAGTACTTCTTTGAACTGAATATAGTACCCCTTCTCTGTTGTGCTGAGGACACATTGGTCCCCGATGATGAATTTCTATTGGTTTAGGACGCTTGGAGGGGTGGGTGGAAAGGGATAAGGGGTTAGAATATAGTTACAGTCGTTCTCTATGCTGGGTGGGTTCTTTAGAGCCCCCAGCTCTGTGTGATTGTTTGGTTGCCATCTACTAGACTGCCTTGGTCTTTTGCCATGGGGAGGTCCCCCTTGTCTTGTCTAGGCGGAAAAGGCCATGGTTTAGAAGGGCAATTCCTACTGTACGTTGGGGTCAGAGACATGTTAATTTTTTTCACAGTTTTAATTTGCTTTCCTCTTTTTTTTATACAGTTTCTCAAAAAGTTGATCAGCTGGAGGGGCAAAATGAAGCTCCTTGTCTAATGCAGCGTTTACTCATTCAGTCTTTACCCAATCTGACAGGGGCTGGGGCCTGAAGTTATGCATGTCTGCAGAAGACAGAACCTGTGGCATTTGATCTAAAAGAAACATCTGAGGCATCATAACCACATTTTAAGGAGTGTCTGGAGAGTTGTAAAGCTTCTCTGGCTAGCCCCTGAATTTCCTTACATAACATTCTATCTGCAATAGAGTCTACCTTAGTTAGAATTTTGTCTTGAAGAGATTCAAGGTATTTCAGGAAATGGAAATGACAGTTCAAAGCTCTCATTTCCAGAGAGGCAGAAATATAGGCTTTCCTCCTAAATCTGTCTAAAAATCTACTTTCCCAGTCATTAGGCAGGGGATGATGGTCCCTCAGGTACACCTTTTGTGGATGCAGTGGAGACTATAGAAGGGTCAACTTTAGGGTTTTTGTAGAAGTGCTTGTGAGATCTAAGCACTCTGTAAACCTGTCTGGTTTCCTAGAAGCAAGGCTATAGAATTGGGCTGTAAAGCAATGCCTTCAAAGACATCATCCAATACAATGTGTACCGGAGGAAAAGCCAGTGGTCTGGGTGAAGGAAAGCATAGCAGTTCCTTGTAGTGGATCTGAGCTAGTGAGAACTGCTTACTTTCCCAACCGAAAGTCTCCTCCATTCTATGCAGAGTACCCTAAATGAAAGATCTTTGGGGCGAGGTGGAAGACAGGGTCTCATCTAGGTTTCAGTTTGGTTAAGTTTGTGGTGGCAAGTGGCTAGAGTAAGACAATTCCTCCTCATCCTCAGAGCTAGAGGAATTTTGCTCTTCCTGAAGAACTACTTCCCTGCTCCTTTGAATTGGGGAAGCATCAGAGATGGAAGAATGAGAGGGCTCTCTAGATTTCATGAAGGTCATAAACTCCTGTCCTAAAGGGAATAAAGTGATTGCTTTGGTTTGGATGCCCCTTTTAAGGGGGTGACCAGAGGATGCAGTTGTCCAACTATAACTTTGATTGTAGCTTCGGTAGTTGAGGAAGACAGGGAATATCCCTTGAGACCCATGGTGCAGATGTCAGAAGACGAGGCCTGCTGATCTTCCTTAGACCCAACGAATGCGTGTACCATGGTAGCATTTGTAGGCAGGCCGAAGACCATGGAGGCCTCCCAAGGGCTCGGGCCAGAGGGTTTGGACTTAGGAGTTGCTGGACTAGGTGGCTGCAAAGGTGCCTCACTGGGTCATCAGTCAGCTTAAGACTTATATTCGGAACTTTCTCAATAACGTCAGGAACCTTGGCCTTTTTGTCCTTGTTTTGAAATTACACTAGCCAAAGCTGGCTGTGATGCCCAATGCACTGGCCCAGTAATCAAGGAGCGTCAATCCTCACCACTAGCACCAGTGAGGGGCATGCACATTGAGAAGGATAACAAGTACACACACAGTAAAGCACAATTTCCCTTAAGAGTATACAGAGATCACAGTCAGTCCGGGGATGTTTTCTCCCTTTCTCTCTCAATCCCAAATAAGACTCTCCACTGGCACAGCTATAGGGTACAGATCTCAGCCTAGTGGTCAAGCTAAAAGCTACAGCACCCTCTCTGTCCCACCAGTGCTTCATGTCCCTGTCCAAGTAGCTGACACACACACACACAAAGATTTGATTTATATACAAACACACAACACTCCTGGGAAGACAAATGCAAAATGCTATATCTTTCTCTCTGAGATCTCTTAAATTGATAATACATCACTGCTGACTCATTTTAGACTACATCATTGTTGACACTTCTCTGGCTACCAGAAACTCTAAATTTACATTTCTTAGTAAGCTTGTACCTGGTCAGAAAGCCACAGCAATAAAAGACATTATACATGTAAAATCTAGAAATTAACTATTGTCCTAAGACAACAGAAAACATTCCTTCATCCAGACATCCTGTCTCCAAGCCCTGAGATCAAACAGTCATAAAATGCTTTACTTTATCAGCTTTCTTCCAGCAGGGTGCACTGTGGTTACATTTTTGAAGTTTAGAACATACGACACAGCTTTTCTTACATTTAGATTAATATTTAAAATGACACAGAATTATCTACAAAATGTTATCTAGCTGGGCTGGCAGCCTTTCAGTTTTTCACACTGGCATCTACAAAGACCCTGTTGTAACAATGAACATGATGCCATTGGGGAAGCCAAAGAGGGCACCATGTGGGGCTGCTAGTACCTCAGCCCTACATTTTACACTTTTTACATGGACTTTGGCACAGTCAGGGCAGGTAAATATATCATGCTAAGGCTCCTAGCAGAACAGTCAAAATGAGAGAAAATATTTGTGGGATTTTCTTCCCATACTTCAAGCAATTGTTAACTTTTTTGAACATTAATTTAGTAGAGAATTTTCCCCAATGGTGTACTTATCTGACTAGAAGAAGAATGTTCTTTGGAAAAAATAAGCTGACTACAGGACTTGAAAGCATATTGAGCACCTGTGAAGTGCATCGGACTGCATGGCTAGAAACAAATGAAGATGGCAAGAATCAGTAGTGCAACACTGACTATGAAGAATATCATAGCAGAAGTTCAAGTAGGATCACTTCTGCAGTAAACACAACCAATGGGACCTGCTGCAGAAGGCTCAAAGTCTGAGCTAACTTCCAGAGCACTGCACCCTTATTCCTCTGGTCCACTTCTCTGTGACATCAGTATATTCTCAGTTTAAAGGTGACATCCACATACACCATCTTTAGTTCTTTCTAATCCAAGGAGTCATAAGTAAAATCTCCTTAGCTTTCCCTCAGTAGACCTCCTAACAATAGGAGAGGTCTTGCAACAACACTTAACCCATGTTTCTTGCTGTTAAAGCAAGACCATTCAAATCCTGACTCATCCCAAATTATTAGAACTAGAAATTACTACAAGCTCTATAAATAAGGCGGGCATGGAAAGTTTAGTGAGAGTGAAGGTGAACTGATACCCTACCCAACCAAGGAAAAGAGGGGATGATAGGTAGGAAATATTACTGCAGCAGTGATCTTACCTAACCATCTATTATTATGGCAAGTTTCTTACATAACTGCACTAATGCTTCTCATATGGATCACTGTTGCAGTATCCATAGCCACTGAGAAGATGTCTGGAGATTTTAGTTGTAAGGAGTTGGTTAAATATCCAGATGTAAACTACATAAGACCCTGCAAGGATGACAGAAGTGAAGCCTGTCCTGCTACTGGATACAATGTCTAATCTATAATGCTTGGAAAACATGTATTCCAAAGACCAAATGGTTACATCCAGAATAGTGGGGTACTCACCCTCTAATAAAAGCTGTAATCATGGACACTGTCCATGAAGGGACCACATTCTACAAGGGCTGAGTAAAATAAATAAATACAAATAAAGAGCTATTTGGAAATGGCACCTTGAGAGACCAGATCTGCCTTGCTTATTAGCTGCAAAGAACACAAAAAGTTTGTCATTTTTTCTTGTGTCTTTGGTTTTGTCCATGTTATCCCAGTTGCCTATGCTTATCCAAGGAATAAAGGACTCTTAACACCCCCCTTTATGTGGATTAGAGCAAATAATTGGCCAGTGTACAGAACAGTTTAGTTTACCTTTGACATCACTTTAGGTGGCCCTATCACTGAGAAATACCAAAAAGGTTCCTTGTACATCAGCACCTGTAACTCTTAAGTTATCCTTCTTGATCTAACCATAACTACAAGAAAAGTGCTTTGTGCAATGATATAGCATATGATTCAAATGGAGACTGAGTCAATCTTTTGAACACAAAGTTCATGGTAGGAGTTACCATTTTCCTAGGTAGTCTCAGATGCAGTATCCCTTGAGAAACTGCTTAAGTGAAAGTAATGAGAACAAAGGGGGTCCACAGGCATGAAGGCCAATATGGCTCAAAAGTACCATCCCTGTGGCATGTCAGCCTTGATCTACATATTTTTGAAGGTACTAAAGAATTGCTGACACTGCTGCTTAATTAGGGTCGAGTCTTCCTTTGGCACAGAAATAAGAAACCCACCACTCGTTTGTGAAAGAAATGGCCGCTTTTTAATAAATCCACACTTTAAAAACAAATAAATAGATGCCCTCAAAGGCAGCAAAGTCATATTACCCATGGTGTATGTCTAAGTGTCTGCATATTGGAGGGCATCAAGGACTCCTTAAACTGACTCAAGAAGTTCACATTTTGAAGCAGGGTGAGGGACTTCTGCCTTGCCATCAACACTAGAAGGAAAAACTGATGCTGTCTGTGCAAAAAAAGAATAATCCTTTGACTCTCTTCCTTCACCTTTTGTATCACCTTGAGGACTAGGGGGAATGGAAGATAAATATACAGAAACAGACCTGCCCAACAGAAGAGAGAACATCCAATACACAAGCTTCCTTGAGTGGGGTTCTGAATTACAATTTCTTCAGCTGTCTGTTGGTTGGAGAAGTAAAAAAAATCTATTTGTGGTTTATCCCCCTCTGTGGATCAGTTGTAGAAACACATTAATATCCAGATCCATTCATCCAACCATTTGTGGGGATTTGCTTGGGTTATTCCCCTCTGTGGATCAGCTGTACATCCCTGTCCAGCTTTCATTCATGTGGATCTGCCTCTCTTCTGCTCAACTGATCTTCTAGAGAGTTCTGCTGTGAATGAATGTAGGTAGCCTTTAACCACATGCCTGACTCAAACATAATGTCTCAAGTTTCCACTGCCAGCCTGCAAAACGGCTAGAAGTTGTTTCCTTGTTTATGTACCACATTACTACAGTATCATCTGTCATTATGTGTAGGGCCCCAGTTTCTATAAGGGCTTGAGAGTCCTTACAACCTAAATCATATCATCTCTTTTATAACGCTACACCTCCTGTGCTGCTTGCTCCCATGTTTTATGTGCCCTGAATTCCCAGGAGTGTGTTCCCAGTCTAATTCTTGGCTGCCTGCTTAAAAGGTATACTCTGATTCTTCTGAATTTGTTGGACCTAGCATGAGTGCACCTACCTTATACAAGGCAGAATGAGAATTATTCTTTCTAGAGACTTACACTGGTGCAAGCTATCCTGAGATATCACTCCAGTTTCCTCATGTGGAGTATTACTACAGGAACCACAACAATGGTGGATGCTGTGTATTTCAGGATGCATAGCTATTCCCACACAAAACTGCACTCCTTTTGGATATCTCGAGGAAGTATGCATTTCATCCTGGAATTCCACCTTATCCTGAGACAAGGAGGCCTTATGACTAGTAAGGTCCACAGGGGTCCCCAAGAACACCAATGTTTTGGAAGAGTTCAGACTGAAACCGGGGAGACTCAGAACAAAAGAGAGAGAGGCGAGCATGCGCGCACACACACACACACACACACACACACACACACACACACACACACACACACACACACACACACACACACACACACAAGTTCAGGTGAAATAAACAATTCTCTTCATCCCTTCCTGAGGCTGTACATATATTAGGAAATCATCTAAATAAAGGTTAATGTGAATGTCCTTGGGTTGGCAAGAGACAATTACTCAAACCAGATAATCTGTAAAGACCCTGGATGCATCAGCCAATCCAAGGGGCAAGAGATAAACTTATAATGCCAATATGAACTGGAGAAATATCTGTAGTTTCCATAAATGAGAATATGGAGGTAGGCATCCTTCAGTTTCAGGATGAATACTAAGCTTGGTGAAAAAGAAGAGGGCTTCATGAGAAGGGGGGGCATAAACCAAATTCTTGTCTACAGAAGCATTAAAGAGTTGCACTTTGATACTTGCTGGCAGAGTCTATATACTCAGTCAAGCATGTCTCCAAATTATTGACCCCATGCCAGCAGCCCTTGATGCTGCATCCACAGAATTACAGCCACCCTTTATGGTAAGATTTGTGATTATTCACTTGAATAACTAAGTAGAATAATTCAAGAATCTTCACCTTTCGAGTATTGTCAGATATTTTTCCTGCTTTACCCGTCAAGTAACTAAGGAGCTCGGAAGGTATCTAACCATGTGTGTCGGATAACTGAGAACTCCAAATAATGGAGTATAAACTTTCTTCCCAAATCAGTCTGAGTTTCTACTCTCCCAGTCACTGAAAAGATTATTTGGGTCTGGAACCAATATTTCAGCATCCATTTCAGCGGGATCTGCAAAGGGTTCTTACAAAAATATTTGCAGGAATCCAAAATCATATAAAATGGTGTGATTTCCAGGGAATGGGGGATAAGAGTCAGGTACCAGGGATGCTGCTGGAAAGGCATACTGCAAACCCTATAGGACTGGAAACTGAAAGAGGAAAAAAGTTTTAGGACTGTCCAAAGTTGAGGTCTATGTATCATTTTTTGCCCCTGGAAACCTTCTTGGCTTCCAATTTAAAGTTATCTTTCATCATAGACCAGGTATCACCTAAAAAGATGCCTCTGGGACACATGCAGAAAACCAGGTATCTCCAGTGTCAGTATCATAACTCAGAAGGAAAGACTTATAGGAAGTGTATGCAAGACCTTCATCCTCTGAATCTGAGGACTTTGACTCCCCACATATGCTGAATTCCCTTTTAAGTTCCCCAGGCAGGATCTCGGCACTAATGGCTGGTTAGACACTGGCTGCAGGATCTGAATGAAGGCCATAACATCCTGAGGCAGCATAAACTAGTCTTGGGAGGAAGCCCTGGGGAGGGGGTCATTTGTTGCCTGCATAGCAAGTTTTGGAAAGGGGCGTGTAAAGGCAGATGCCCGAGGACTGGATGGGATGTCAGGGTCCTAAACTTAGAGGAAATGACAAACTCGGCCTGAGCATGTGGGTCAACATCCTGGACCACCACTTTACAACTACAGACTTCCTTATGTATAAGAATTTTGTATGGGGGAGGGGGTTATCAAACTTCTCCTTGGTAATCAAAAGATAAGCACTGGATTCAGATATCCAGTGTGAAGTGTATGGACCAAACACAGAAACAGAATTTTTGGCCCAGGAGGAACTGCTGTTTTCTGCAGGCAATTCGGTTTTCAGAGGGGCATTGTCTGAGGCTTTGGGTATTACAGACACCTAATCCATGGGCTGCAAAAGTGCCTCATCCAGTTATACAGTGGATATAAAAAGTGTACACACCTCTGTTAAAATGCCAGGTTTTTGTGATATAAAAAAATGAGACCATAATATATCATTTCAAAACTTTTCCCACCTTTAATGTGACCTATAACCTGTACAATTAAATTGAAAGACAAACACATCTGTTAGGGGAAAATATAAAAAAAAAAAAGTAGAATAAGCTGGTTGCATAAGTGCGTGCACCCTTAAACTAATACTTTGTTGAAGCACCTTTTGATTTAATTACAGCATTCAGTCTTATCGGATACATACCTGCCATCAATTAGAGAGACTCTGATTAACCCCAAAATAAAGTTCAGCTGTCCTAGTAGGATTTTTCTGACATTTACTCAGTTGTGTACTACAGCAAAAGCCATGGTTCATAGAGAACTTACAAAGCATCAAACTCATTGTTGAAAGGTATCAGCCAGGAGAAGGGTACAAAAAAATTTCCACAGCATTGGATCTACTATGGAACACAGTGAAGACAGTCATCAAAGAGTGAAGAAAATATGGGACAACAGCGATGTTGCAAAGAACTGGATGTCCCTCCAAAACTGATGAAAAGACAAGACGAAAGCTGGTCAGGGAGGCTGCCAGGAGACCTACAGCAACACTGAAGGAGCTGAAGGAATTTCTGGCAAGTACTGGTTGTGTACTACATGTGACAACAATCTCCCATATTCTCTATATGTCTGGACTATGGAGTAGGGTTGCAAGATAGAAGCCTTTTCTTACACAGAACATCCAGGCCCGGCTAAAATTTGCAAAACAATACATCAAGTCTCCCAAAAGCATGTGGAAAAATGTGTTATGGTCTGATGAGACCAAGGATGAACTTTCTGGCCACAATTCCAAAAGGTACATTTAGCGCAAAAACAATACTTCACATCACCAAAAGAACACCATCCCCAAGGTGAAGCATGGTGGTGAAAGAATCATGCTTTGGGGTTGCTTTTCTTCAGCTGGAACTGGGGCTTTAGTCAAGGCGGAGGGAATTATGAACAGTTCCAGATACCAGTCACTTTTGGCCCAAAACCTTCAGGCGTCTGCTAGAAAGCTGAAGATGAAGAGGAATTTCACCTTTCAACATGACAATGACCTCAAGCATATATCCAAATCAACAAAAGAATGGCTTCACCAGAAGAAAATTAAAGTTTTGGAATGGCCCAGCCAGAGCCCAGACCTAATTCCAATAGAAAATCTGTGGGGTGACCTGAAGAGGGCTGTGCACAAGAGATGCCCTTGCAATCTGACAGATTTGGAGCACTTTTGCAAGGAAGATTGGGCAAATATTGCCAAGTCAAGATGTGCCATGCTGATATATTCCTACCCAAAAAGACTTAATGCTGTAATTAAATCAAAAGGTGTTTCAACAAAGTATTAGTTTAAGGGTGTGCACACTTATGCAACCAGCTTATTGTAGGTTTTTTTTTTTTATATTCTTCTTCTAACAGATTTGTTTGTTTTTCAATGGAATTGTACAGGTTATAGGTCATATTAAAGGTGGGAAACATTTTGAAATGATTTATTGTGGTCTCATTTTTTATATCACAAAAACCTGGCATTTTAACAGGGGTGTGCACACTTTTTATATCTACTGTATGTCATCAAGCCTATAGAAACCCCAGCAGCTAAATGAGCATCCCACATTTTCCACTGTTCTTTCTCTGGAGGGAGCACTTTGCTTGCTGAGTGGTAGGAAACGGGAGCTGGCTGGGACATGGCTTCCAGCCTTTTCACAGCCTGGTAGTTCTAAAGAGTTAACACTCTGTATTAGGGTCTTTTTCCTAAAGCTGGCACAGATATCACAGAAGAAGGTGTTGTAACATGGTCCTAGATGGAAAACAGCAAGATAGAAAATATCTCTGGGGAATCTGCGTAGCATAAGCACACTTGTTGACCTTTTCCCTAGGTGGCCACGTCCTGTTAACATGCAAGATGATGGGCCTCAATTCACAATACACAAACCTTGAAAAACAGAAATAATTTAGGTGTAAAAGACTTCACCAATGAGGCAGTTATCAGCTCTGGATGAACAGGCTAAACCTCCACAATGACATTTACCACACATTCAATGAGAATCATACTGTAGCAATAAAGAACTAGGAATGTACAGACACTTTGGAAAGCAGACATCTGCCTGCCTGGGAAAGGTAAGGGCGCGTGGCTCTTAAGTCCAGTCAGAAATCACTGCCTTCTGTGGCAGATGTTCCAATATTTATGGCTATAATTGCAGTAATTCATAGGAAGGATATACAAAAACATTAGACTTTCATTTGGATTTCTGTCAGCACCAAGGGTGTTCCAGAGATATTGCTAACATAATTAAATGCTTGAAGGATGCTGTCATCATAATTTATGAGCTACTAATCAGATGTCAAAATACAAGAAGAGTACAACAAGAAAATGATATAATGGGATGCAGTCCCTTCATATCCAGCTTCATAGCGTTTAATTTAAAAATTGAACCATGATTATAAAGTGTTTATGTCGAAACTAGATAAAAGAATGGCTAAGGTATTGTCAAATTGACTGGCATGAATTAATGTGGTTTTGTGGAGGGGGAGTAAGCATCTGACATTAATAGAACAATGATGATCCAGGCAGAAACAGCGTTTAAGACACCCCTTATTGTAGTGGATCTTGATGCAGAAAAGATATCCAATAGAGTCAGCTGGTATTTTATGGTAAGTGTAGCACTACTATTTGTGATCCATGACAGAATACTAAGGCTAATTAGAGTGACATATGAAGAATTAGAGGCAAGAGTTAAGGTAAGAGGATTTCTCTCTGACAAGCTGTGCTTAAACAGAGAAATCAGGCAGGAGTCTCCTCTTTCCACTTTATTATTTGCATTAAACTTAGAACCAATGGCATAGAAAATAGACTCACAAAATTCCAGCATATAGCTGGTATGGTAAAAAGTTAGCATTATTTGCAAATGATATTATTTATTTGATAAATCCATTAAAGAACATATCTGTATTGTAAAACATTTTGAGATGGTTTCAAATCTTTTTAGGATACAAAAATTATAATAAAACAAAGACGACAGCAGTAAACTATGTTCTCACACACAAACTGCTTCAGCAATACCCATACTTATGGGGACACGATAAGATGAAGCACTTGGATAACTGGATTAAAAAGAATTCTGTCATGGCAGCTAAGGATATGTTGGAAGAGACAAAACAAAATATAATACAAAAACTCTGAAGTTGGAAGCTCGATTATGGGTATGGATAGGAAAGTACAAACAGTGAAAATGTTTTTAACCACTGTAGTATTATACATATGTCAGGCAAATTTTTCATCAACCAGAAGGAGAAGCTGTAGACCATAATTAATAAAGAATCAAAGGAATTTATTTGAGAAGGGAAGATGGTAAGACTTGTGTGGGATAAGAGTCTTCTCCCCAAAGAGCAAGGCAGTTTAGGACGGTCTGATTTGAAGGGATACTTTAGAGCAGAGATCTCAAGCAGACCTCAAACCGGTATATTTACAGATGAGGAAGGTGACTACACTACTTTTGTAGCTATACTGTCTGCATTTATTTTTGTCTTGGAGACTGTGGCTCTTGCATGAGTTTGCTAGTCCTCTTACAGCACCCAGTGGTTATTTGAGTTTGAGCCCTCTGTTTCAGAGCTACACAGCTGAGAATCACATACATAACATAGACAGAAGGTTACCAAAGTGAAAAGGTATGATGATGAGACAGAGGAGTTCAAGAATTAAGGCGAGAACAGGATTTTTGAATTCAACCATACAGAATATTATATTTATAAAACAGCAGAAAGTATTCTAAGAAATAGGTCAACATGGAAATGCAGAAAGGATATTTCAGAATGCCTACAACTATGGGGCACAGAAGGTAGTTGGGGGGGGGGGGCTGGAATTTATTGAAGAACATTTAGCGAAAGAACCATGATACTAGGAACAAATAACTATTGAAGTAAAGGTAAAATGTGAAGAGGCCAAGTGGAAGTTTAGACTGTAGGTTTGAGACTGCCATTCTACCAGGGATTGACAGCACAGTATAGGCAGAAAGAACGGGATAAGGAACAGAGTTAAGTGAAAAACCTCACCTGGCTGAGTTTTTAGTTGAGTTTAGAAAAGAAGTTGCTGTTAAAACTGGGATAATTGGTAGGGCATATAAAATATTGCATGATAACTACAAATGATCAACCAGAAGTTAAAAAAGATTGAGAAATTATTAAGAAGGAAGAGAATGGAAAGGCAATATACAAAGTAACAGTGGGAGGATCTGCAAAGTGCCTAATATGCAACAAAGTCCAGAACATTTAGGATTCTTGCATGAAGTGCTTGCACAGGTACTTTTATTTCAGTAATTTTTTCTGCCCAGTTGACGGCACTTGCTAACAGTATGATGGGAAAGACAAAGGGAACATTTTTTTTGGGGGGGGGGGGTCTAGTTAGTTGGCAGATTTAAAAATAAAATTCTCTGCAGAGTTCTTTGTCAGAAATGTTACGGATGTAAATGATTGTAACAAAGGAAGTGATTTTTTTTTGAGCTAAGATATAGGATCTGAACTGTCTACACATAGTAAATTCTTGGTACGTTTAATGGCACTGCCTACCATAAAAAGCAATTACTAGAAAATGGAAATCAAAATCTAACCCAACTGTAACATAAATATTAAATGTCGTAAAGAGAAAAAATAATTGGAAGTGGGATCTTTAGAAAATGAAAGGCGCAAATTATACAGAAATAAATTGGATTTGTGGGGAAAAAAGTTATGCACTCACCATAACGTTCCATCTGAGTTGTTGCTTTTCATTTGTCTTCAACCTGTGGAACAACGGATCCTGTATGGATCTGACTTGGCTACATTTCCCCAGCATCGGATCCAAGCTCCAAGCTCCTCCCCTACCCATAATGCCCCTCGGGTTTGCTGCAACAGTAGCACTCCAATCTAATCATTTGCCTAATATCCTAGAATTAGCTCCCCAAAGCACCATAAGGAGAAACGAGGGCTCCCAGAGTAGGAGGAAGCCTCTTCCATCCAGTCCACAACACAGCACAAACAAGGCAGGGGGAAGGAGGGAGGGACGGTTGAAGAGAAATGAAAAGCAACAACTCAGATGGAATGTTATGGTGAGTACATAACTTTTTTATCTGAAGTTGTTTTCATTTGGTCTTCAACCCGTGGGACAGAGTCCCCTGCTACCAAAAAGTCCTGGGAGGTCCCTATACATGGAAGGATGTTCCGGAACACGGCAGAGCCAAAGGATGCCCTGCCTCTGGACAGAAGGTCCAACTTATAATGTGAAATAAATGTGTGTGATGACGCCCAAGTAGCTGCAGAGCAAATATCATCCAAAGAAACCCTAGACCAAAAGACCACTGAACTAGCCACAGAGCTGGTAGACATGACCTGATGATGATAAATCTTTGGCTCTACAGGCCAAAGCTATGCACTGAGAGATCCAATGGGCAATAGTATCCTTAGACATGGGTTAACCTAAGAAAGGCTTAGGAAAAGGAAACAAAAAGCTGATCAGACTTATGAAAGGACTTTGTTCTATGCAAGTACAAACGTAACTGCCATAGAACATCAAGCAAATGCAATTTATACTCTCCCTTATTCTGAAAGTTCAGAAAGAAAACAGGGAGACTGATGACCTGGTTGATGTTAGCTTCTGATGCTACCTTCGGAAGAAAAGAAGGTTTCGTCTGTAAGAAACCCTGTCTTTGTGAAACACCATTAAAAGGGGCTTGACAGATAAATCCTGAATCTCCAATACTCTTTTAGCTGAAGTAATGGCAACCAAAAAGGCTGTCTTCCAAGACAGGAACTGCAAATCCCCTGTAGCTGCTGGTTCAAAGGGGGAAGAAACCAAAGCTTGCAGGACTAGACTAAGATCTCAAGGAAACATAGGGTCCTTAACTGAGGGCCTAAGTAAAAAGATACAGTTCAAAAGGCTTTACAAAGCTTAAAAGAAGCTAAAGAAGCCAAATTATCTCCTATATGAAAGTTGGAGATAGCCGCTAACTGTACCTTTACTGTAGAAAAACTGGCACTCTGATGAAAAATATCCACCAAAAATTCCAAAATAGCAGGGACTACAGCAGTGAATGGGGTCCAAATCATGCTGAGAAACCCATATAGAGAAATGTTTCCACTTACTGGAATAAAGCTTCCTAGTGGAGGATTTGTGAGCCACTACCAAAATCTTCTTCACAGGAGATGATAGCCCAGGTGTCCTAGCTATCACTGGAAATGGAGCAGCTGAGCTGTGAGCTTCAGACTGACTAGATCTGGGTGTGAGATCCCTGAGGGATGTGAGAGCAGATCTAGTGTCCAAGGAGGAAACACCATGTAAGACCACAGAGAAGGGAGCCAAACCTGGCCAAGCCAGAAGAGGGCAATGAGGATCATCGAACTTTCTGAATGAATTTTGGGATCAGAGGAGGATAAGCATACAGAAGACCGGCGGGCCAAGCATGAACTAAAGCATCTCTGTGGGGACTCCCTCGGTGGGGGGTTCAGAGCAAAAAACTTGCTTCACATCACGTTGGAAGGAGAGGCGAAGAGATCGCAGCAAGACCGACCCCACTTTAGAAATATCTGTTCTGCTACTGAAGGTTTCAGAGACCACTCGTAAGACATTGTAACAGATCTGCTGAGCCTGTCCGCCAGAATGTTGGACCTCCCCCGGAATGTGCGTTGCCATCAGAAAACAGCCAGAGAACGCCCACTCCCATAATCTCATGTCTTCTTGAAAAAGGGATAAGACCTGGTTCCCCCCTGTTTGTTGATGTACCAGACTACAGACATGTGTCTGTCTGGATAGCAATTGCTCCTTGGGGAAGATGGGCATAAAGAACTTGCAACGCCAACAACACAGCCCTCATCTCCAGGATGTTGATATGCAGATGGGTCTCCAAGGAAGATCACATGCCTTGTACTGTCCTTCCCATGCATACCCTCCCCCCTCCAAGCAAGGAAGTATCCGTGGTCACCGAGGTCATTGGGGTGAGAAGGATAAATGGACGACCCAGAAGATGATCTGGGGACTGAAGCCACCAGAGAAGCGAATCTCTTTAAGCCCGAGATAAATGAATTGGCTACGATAACGGAAGATCGATCAAGGACCACTGAACCACTAGAGTGCATTGGAGAATCCTCATATGCAGATAAGCAGTGGGGGATCAGAATGATTGTGTCCATCATGGACCCCAACGCCCAAAGAACTGACTCCACATGTGGATACTGGGTCTGAACAATGTACAATACATGATTTTTGAGAGATTGAAGTCTGTCTGGAGTTAGAAAAATCTTGCTCTGGGTGGTATCTAACTGAGCTCCAATGAAGTCTAGAACTTGAACTGGATCCAATTGGGATTTGTTGAGATTTACGGTTATGCCTAGCTGGCGGGCGGTCTGGAGAAGGAGATCCCTGGCTTGACAGAGTTGATGCCTGGAGGGTGCAGAAAGGAGCCAATTGTTCAGGTAGGGGAAGACCTGGAACTCTTGCAGCCGCAGGTGAGCCACCACTGTCATTACTTTGGTGAACACCCTAGGGGCTGTGGTGGGACCAAAGGGTAGTGCTCTGAAATGGTAATGATTGGCTCCCAGCCAGAAGTGGAGGAACCTCCAAGAGCACCTGTCCATTTTGATTTGGTAGTACACATCCTGGAGGTTCACTGAGCACATCCAATCATTTCTCTGAAGAAAGGGCAGAATGGATTAGAGAGTGACCATCTGGAATTTTGTCTTGGCAACTGACAGGTTTAGGGTTGAAAGATCCAGGATAAGTCTTAAGTCCCCCATCTTCTTTGGCACAAAAAAAAAAAAAAAAAAAACCTGGAATAGATGCCTGATCTGGATTGGTCAGGGGGGACAGGCTGGATGACTCGTTTTCGGAGCAGCTTGGAAATTTCCACTGCTGCTACCTCCCGTTGCATGGGTGGAACATCCAGGAGGTGCTTGGGTGGGATTGGGGGCAGAAGGAAGGGGAGCGAATATCCTCTGGATATAATTTGCAACACCCAAAGATTGTCTGTGATAGTCTCCCAGGCTATTGGGTGCATTGAGAGACTTCCCCTGACTGCCTCCAGATAAGAGCAGTCAGGCAACCCTTCAGGGCTGCTGTGAGGGTCTCTCTGGGAAAGAATCCCAAGACCCCTGGTTCCTTGGAGCCCCTCTGCCACGAGGACAGCGTCTGTCATATCCTTCTTTGCCTCTGGGGGAAGGTGAGTAATGAGCATCACGGGGAAAGCACTGATACTTCCAGAATCGCACCTTCTTCTCCCCATGCTGATTCTGGGAGAAGGATCGTTGTGGGGTTGAGAAGAGATCCCGATGGCAGACAAGCTCTTCCCATCCTTCTCACTCTGGACTAATGTCTCGAACAGTCTTACCAAAGAGGGTGGAACTGTCATAAGGGACATTTGTAAAAGATGCCTTGAAAGGCTCCGAGAATGCACAAAGACGATGCCAGGCATGACTCCTGATGGCAATGCCTGTGCCAGCCACCCTGAAGGCACCTTCTGTAGAGTGTGACAGGAGCCTCATAGAGGTATTAGAAATAGAAGTTAGGGTGGTCGTATGGGAGGAGAAGACCTTCTCTTCTGCTGACATGAAAACTGGGGCAAATTCAGTGACCTCCTTGACCAGGTCCCGCTGAAGTCTGATGACATGTGCCATGCAGTTCAGCGCATGTAAGGCAAACATGGCTGAAGCATAAGCCCGCTTCCCAAAACGGTCCAAGGCATGAGGCTCTCAGTCTGGTGGATGGACTGTAGAGCTCTCCTGCACGATCACTTTCTTGGTGGCTGCCGCATCCACCATAGCATCAACCAGGAATCCCTCAGACCAATGCAGTTTGTTCAAAGGGGAGCTTAGAATTTTATCAGGGTGCTTGGGAATGGGCTCCACCATGTCGGGTTCCTTCCACGCCTGGGATGAAATGAAGTCCACAAGCGGATTGGTGGGAAGGGACACCCAGGAGGTAGAGGGTCCTACTCCAAACACCTCAAGGAACACCGACTCATCCAGGTTTGGTTTTTGGACAGACCACTCCCCACGCTGGCGTAGGATTTCCATGATGTCTCTGAATGAGACATCCTCTGGGGGTGACCGGGGGGGGGGGGACCCTCACTATGTCAGTGTCTTCACTGAGGGACTCCAACAAGGAGTCCAAGTGTCTCCTTTTACACTTATGTTTCTGAGGGAGCTCCACAGGGGGTGGCTCTGGGGAGGCCTCGGAAATGTATGGCCATTCCCAGGGGAAACTCCCTGGAGCGGAGAGGCAACAGGCTGTCCCTGAGGGAGCAGGATGGTGGACTCCAGACCAGAACCAGAGGCACCCAGGAAGGACTCCGAGGAGGATAACGTCAAGGGTCTTGAGGGATCCGAGAGCACCCTCACCACAATGTCAGAGGTGGAACAAATCCCGGAAGCTGGGAGGAGCAACGTATCCATAACCTTCTGAGTTGAAGGGGGAGCCCGAGCCAAGCTTCCAAGTGCAGATACTCCAAGTGGAAGGGTTGACTCTGCAAACCTCGGAGCTGATACCATCCCCTCAGATCGGGCGCCGAGAATACAGCTCCAAACTAGTTGGAGCCAAGCCACTCAGGGCAATGGTCAGCATCGAGGTACCTGGTACCGTCAAAGCTGACCCCTCGACGCTGCAAAGCCTCGGACCCAAAGACTCCAAAGCCGGGGGTTGGATCAGAGAAGGAGCAAGGGGAAGAAAGGTAGACTGCATGCTCCCAGCCACAGAAGGGGAGGGGCAGGAGAGACCCATCTGGCTCTGGGTCCGGATGAATTTAGATTCATAGGTAAGTACTAGGCTATCTGCCCGAGGGCATCTATAAGCCTAGCCAGAATGTGTTGGCTTTCGCCGCCCCCCTTAGATTACTTCCCTGTACCTCGGTCCAGCAGAGTCATTAGTTCCCTGTGCCTCTGTCCAGCAGAGCCATTGCAGTGATCCCCGGGGTAAATTTTCTGTTTCCCATCCACTTGTCAAGGTTTCTCTTGAAGAGAGTTAGTGAGGGGCTCTGCCTAATGTAGACTGGAATCCTGTTCCAAACCATGGGGAGTCTGTGGGACAGGAATCTATCCCTCCGGCACGTCCTATTTATCACTGTGGTGAGGGGTTTAGATCCCTAGAGTGTGTGGCTCTTGGGGATTTGTTTTTTTTTTTTAGGTGGAGCATGTCCATCAATTCTAGGCTGGACATGTACTTGTATGTCAGACAGAGATCACCTCTGAGTAAGCGGTATGCAACCAAGTACAGCTGGAGTTTCTTCAGTCACATAATTTCTGCATCATACTGTCTACCTCAGCCTCAGAAAGGGTGGACCACATGGAGGAAGCTACAGATACACCCCTGGAGAGAAGCTGAGAAGGGATTTCTGCACCGGGAGACCTCTGGCACTGTCGAGAAACAAGGCGACCAGAACTGAGGCAAACCCAGGCTAGGGAACGGGCGGGAATTAGCTGGGGGCTCAGTCGATGAGGCGTGGTCAGCAGATCGCTTGTTGGGCCTATCCTTGTGATGGTACTTCTACCTGTCCCCGGCCTTCTTGGCAGAAGGTTGAGTCCCAGAGGCCGGGGTGGAGGAAGAGGAAGTAGAGGCCATGGAGGAAGGAGGCCTTTCAAGATCAGTTTGTTCCTCCTGTCGATCAATGCACAGGGGTTGAAGCCCACACAGATCGAACAGGAGGAATCTAGGTGAGATGCACCAAGACAAACAACACACAGAGTGTGGCCATCAGAGGGGTGAAGCTTATGGCCACACACTGTGCATTTCCAAAAGCCTGGCTTGGGGGTCTCAGCCATGGTTATCGGAAAAAAAGCAGTCACACAAACACACTCACTAAAAAGGGAAAAAAGGAAAGTAGTAAGAATAAAGAGAAAGGGGACTTTTTTTATGAAAAACTGACGCCTGAGCACGGGGGAGGGGTAGGGTATAGTACTAAAAAAGGTTAGACAGGAAGAGTGACAGGGAAAAGAAAAGGAGAAAGAATATTTCACTTACCAGGAACTTGGATCTAACAGACCATGAAGCTGACGGTACATACAGCAAAGGAGACCTGACCGTAGGAGGGAGACAAGGGCATTATGAGTAGGGGAGGAGCTTGGATCCAATGCTGGAGAAATGCGGCCGTGTCGGATCCAATGCTGGAGAAATGTGGCCGAGTCGGATCCAGTCCGGATCTTTGGTCCCACAGGTTGAAGGCAAAATGAAAACAACTTCAGATCGAAAGTTATGTACTTACCATAATGATAGATCAATTCTGTCTTCTTTTCATCTGGTTCAACATGTGGGTTATCAGATCCCTCCAGATCTGACCTCAGCACCTTATATCAAAGCTTTGCATCCAAGAACTCTGACAGCTCCTCTACCCACAGTTCCCCTTTCTTGCCAGAATTATCTCAAATTGAGTTTGCTGACTGACCAAAAGATGTCACAATATATATATTTGTTGGATGTCCCTCAGAAGTTCGAAGTTTCAAAACTTCGAACTTGAAATGGCCGAGACCATGAGATCAAAGTTTTGAACTTCTAATATTTTGAATAGAGATCACCGAACACTGCGGAATGGGAAGTTTACTGAGAAAGGCTTGTTTAGCCAAGGCACTAGAGATTTGTGCGATTTTTTTTTGTTTTAATAAAGTGTATTATTGTATAGACGTACTTCTGCCTTTCCATTGTTGTAATTTACAGAATTTACCATTTTCCTCATTGCTGTGCAATCTCGGGTTAGTATATTTATTTAGCAGGGGTGCAGGGGGGCTTGCCCCCTGCAAAAATGTAAAAAAAAAAAAAATGTTTTTGTTTTTATTTTTTTTTTTAGCACATTTTCAAAGTTTCAACACTTTGGTCTTATGGTTATGGTCTTGGCAGTTTAAGTTCGAAGTTTTGAAACTTCGAGCTTCTGAAGCAGATCCATATATATATATATATATATATATATATATATATAAAAACACACACACACACACACATATATATAAGTGCAAGAGATAGAAGGGATCAGAAGAAGATCTGGACAATCCCTAGAAGTAAATGACAACTTAACAGGGGGCTAGGAAGAAGGGGAATTGAACCAAATGAAAAGAAGATAAGACGGATCTATAGTTATAGTAAGCAAGTAACTTTTGTATCTGATACTATCTTTTTTTTTTTCATTTGGGTCAACATGTGGGACAGATTCTCAAGCTACCCAACAGTGACTTGGGTGGTCTCAAGGAAGGACATTCCTTAGTATGGTACAGCAAAAAGATGTGTGAATTCTGGACTGCACATTCAACTTGTAGTGAGATACAAAGGTATGAGTTGAGAACCAAGTTGCTGCAGTGCACATGCCTCTGATAGGCACTCACTTTGCAAATGCCATTGAGGTTGCCATTGCTCTGGTAGAATATGCCTTAGGCTTTGACTGTAAAGACATACCTCATTAATTACAGATAAATGAAATGCAATCTGTTAACCATTTTGAGACGGATACCTTAACTCATTACAGCCGAGTGCAGCTCAGGCATTCTGCAGTTACCTCCTACTGACTCCTCTAGACATCAATTATTGCTTGTTTATATTTGCATTAATAATTCAAAGCAATGCTACATACAAGGTATCAGAAGATTTCATCTTAAAACATACATGATGCAAACACAATTGTATTGATATTTGCCCTCTGTCTAATACAGCTAAAGAGATATTGAATGGTATTTGTGTACTGCTTTTTATTGTAATAACTTTCACATTTCTCTAAATATCTCAACCTTCAGGTAACACAGACAGAACTGTATAGCCTCATATGAAAGCTCATGGCCATATAAAGAAAACCATGCCAACAGTATGTGTCTTGCTTGAATGGGTTAGATATCATCGGTTTATACAATGCAAAATTAATATTTACTGCCTTTATTTCAGCTTATAAAATCCAGTTTAAAGCATCAAATTGAATGAATACCACTAATGTAAAGATTAATTTATCCTGAATAGTTTCCCATTTACAGTTTTGTAGTAACAGCTCCAGAAATATGAATATTTGCTTGAATTGTAAGGTGATAACTTCATTTTTTAAAGGCAAAAGCCACACCCACTGGGAGTTAAAAGTACACACTCAAAAGAGTTGTACTGGATGGAATGAGTTAAATACTGATTATATCTTTCTCCAAGAAAAAGCTGGGACAAACAGTTGATCTGATTTTCTGATGTTCTTAGTACAATGGAGACAGAACCTGAGTTGTCTACCCACATCTAAGGTGTTCAATGTATATTCTCTTACTGGAACAACTGGGGAAGAAAACTGGCAAACCAACCTGTTGACTCATGTTAGATTCAGAAGCTACTTTAAGAAAGGACAGGTTTGTTCTCAGTGACTTTCCGACTTTATGAAAGATAAAGAAGGGAGATTTGCACGAGTGTGCCTGGGGCTGTGACCCTGGTTAGCAGACATAATGGCAACCAGAAAAATAGTCTTCCACAACAGAAATTTCATATCTAAGGATGCTGCTTGTAAGAAGGTCTTTGGGGATAGACTCTGAAGTAAGATGATGACATCCCATAGGGGGACTAGATCAAGAATTGGGCATTTCAGTAAGAAAGTTCCTCTAAGAAAGGCTTTGGACACTTTGAGGGAAGCAATAAAAGCTTTGTTGAGCCCTATGTGGAAGTTTAAATGGTGCTAATTGTACTTTAACTGTGGAATAGCTTGACTCAGAAATAAAAAGCTCGGAAAGAAATTCCAAAATATTTGGTAAAGGTGCCAAAAAAGGGTCTAGCCCGTTAGAAGAGGCCCAGATAATGAAATGCTTCCATTTGCTCTTGTAAGTCTTTTAAGGTGAGTTTCTTTGAGAAGAAGATATTATATGGACTACCAGGGAAGATAGCCTGGCATCTCTGGCTAGTGTCAGAATTGCTGAAATCATGCGGTTAACTTCTGGGTCTTGAGGTAACCTAGAGGGGTGTGTGAGAAAATCCAGGAATGGATCCAGAACCCATGGCGAAGCTAAAGAAATGGAGACTATATCTGCAGAGGCCAGAAAGCAGCAATGAGGATTACCCTGGTCTTGCATTCCATAGCTTTCTGACTGAACTTGGTGATAAGAGCTACTTGTGGAAAGCCATAAAGGAGACTTGAGGGCCAAAGATGGACGACAGCATCTCTTGGTGACTGTCCCCATGGAAAGGTGAGGGCAAAGTAACTTCTACATTTGTTGTTTAGGTATGAAGCAAAAAGGTTGCATCAAGGTTTGCTCCAGCAGCTGAAAATCTCTGTTGCCACTGTTTTGTTGAGAGACCACTCGTGAGGCACTATTATAGTTCTGCTTAGTTTGCTTGCAATAATGTTGGACTTCCCAGGTATGCGCACTGCTATTAGAAAGGGGTTCAAAGACATTGCCTACTTCCAAATTCTCAAGGCTTCTCGGCAAGAGGATACGATCTGGTTCCGCTTTGCCACTGACATATTGTCCAAGTGTATTGGCAATCACATCCTTGGGTAGATGGTCTTGAAATGCCTGCAACATAAAGGAGGACCACTCAACTCCAAGACATTAATGTTAAGCTTGTCCTATATCACAGACCATGTTCTTTGGACCATCCTCCCTTTAAAAATGCACCCCTACCCAAGTAGGGAGGTGTTCATGGTAATGTGACTCTGGGTACTGGAGGACAAAACAGCCTGCCCCGAGTTATGGAATTGGATGAAATCTGCCAGAGAATTTGGTCCCTGCAGCCCGTGTAAGATATACTGTGTAATGAAGGGGATGAAGTTTTTGTGATCACTGTACAGCTAGCGTCCACTGTAGAACTCTCATGTGGTATGGCTAAGGGAACCATCACTATAGAGAAAATCATTAAACCCAGGAGGCGTAATATCAGTTAAGCTTGGGGTCCGAGATGATTTATCAACTGGAGAGCTACAGATCTGATTGATTTGACTCGTGCTGGGGGACGTTTTGCTATCTTATGTACAGTGTCTATATGGTAACCTATGACATCTATGGATTGAGTAGGGGGGTAGCTTGTTTTTTTTATGTGTACAGAGATACCCAGGTGAGTTGCCAGTTGTACTAGGAATGACTGATGTGTAAGAAAGAGATCCTTAGAGGTAGCAGTTAGAAGCCAATTGTCTAGATATGGGAAAACTTAGATCCCTGGTAACCTGATATAAGCTGTCACAGCTGCCATTATCTTGGTGAACACCTGGAGGGGGGGGGGGGCTGTGATGAGACCAAAAGGCAGCACTCTGAACTGATGACTGACTCCCAGCTGGAAACAGAGGCATCCACTGAGTTGCCACTGGATGTTGATATGACAGTAGGTGTCCTGGAGATTGACTGAGCACAATCAATGGTCCTTCATCAGCAGAAGCAGAATGGACAGTACTATGACCATCCAGAATTTTGCCTGTTTTACAAACTGATTCAAATTGCTGAGATCCCAAACTGGCCTTAGTTCCTCTGTCATTTTTGGAATTAAAAAGAACCTTGAATAGACTCCGGATCCTAGTTGGTCTTGGGGGACTGACTGGATGAATCTTTTGCTCAGCAACCTTGATACTTCTATTGCTGTAGATTCCAAATGATTAGGTGAAGTATCAGGAATATTTTGTTTCTTTTCTGGGGGTACTAAAAAGGATGCTGTATAACCTCTGGTAATGATCCTTAGCAACCAGGAATCGGAAGTTATATTTTACCACGCAAGAGTGTATAAGCAGAAATGTCCCTTGACTGCCTCCAGAGTACAGCATTTGGGCAAGTTTTCAGGGATGGTGATAAGGTTTCTCAGTGAATGGCCTATGGAAATCTTGGCTTTGCAAACCTCCTCTGCACCATGGGTGATGTCCCATGGAACTGCCTCCACCTTTGCCTCTGCAAGGTCTATCCCCAGGAGTAGTCTTGGTGAAAATTTTGAGATTTTTTGAACCACAATTTTCTTCCTCCGTTTTGGTTCCTGGAGAAGGATCTCTCAGAATTCTGTCTGCTTTTTTGGGATGGGGTCTGCCACATCAGTCTCCTTTCAGGCTTTTTGGATAATGAGGTTGATTAAAGCATCAGGAGGAGGGACCACCCATGACAGTGAAGAGCCAGATCCAAAGGCTTCAAGAAAGGAGACATTTTTGGGGAGGGACCTTGGGAACCTTCTCCGTTATCTGAGCTGGTGTCTTCAGTGACAGGCTCAGGAAAGGAATAAATATGCTTCCTCTTACAAGTCTTCTTCCAGGGCATTTGCCTTGGAACTTCTCAAGCAGACATACTGGAATCAGACATGGGACTCAAATGCCATGTAGTCTTGAAACCTAAGGGGGTCCTTTTGTCCCTGTCTACTAAAATGAGAGGTAGTAGGAGTCATCCTTAGAGGGAGTATGGGTGGATTTGAACTCTGAGCTCATACCAGTAATCTTGGTCCAGCCAAGGCCCTCTCCATAGCCTCAAAATCTGAGTCAGCCAATGGAAATGAAGAAGAGCCATGTAAGTTAGTAGAAGTGGTAGCTCTCTTGACTCCAAGGGCTGATGGCTTTGAGAAGGACCTTGGAACCAAGCTGTCCAATGCCAAAGCCCAAAGCCCCTAGCAATAGGGACAATTCTGAATACCTTGGGGTCAACTCCACCATGGGAGCCCCAACACTGTTGCTCTGGGACTCTACTCAACCTGAGTGCATCAGTGTAGAGTGAGCGAGGGAGAATGTCAAATTCAAAGACTCCTGGCCTATCAATTCTGTAGTTGGTACCATGGGTAGGTTGGATTCGACTTATACCAGCTCCAAGTATGGAGATGGTGTGGGAAGCTGAACAGTCTGGGTGGAAGGGGCTGATCCTGGACCTTTCCTCAGGAATGGACTCAGGATGTGCTTCCTCATCATTCTATCAAAATCAAATTTGGTAATGCTCCTAGTAGATCAACCAGATCTCAAGGACAAGGCTAGAAAAGCAGGCTTTTATGTAATTTTTGCAAGATAGGTGACTGAAGCTTACAGCTAATGGGCTCAGGTGAAAAAGAAGTTTTTAGGGAGGGAGTCTGGATCCTAGGGACAGGAGGATCTGACTGTCTTGAAACCTTAGACACCGGACCTGCAATAACTGCGGGATACCGAGACCTTTTCTTAGACTTATCTGTGCAATCCTTGGGTCTCTTTTCTTTAAATATTTCTCTTACTTTGTCCTTATCCTTTTCTCTCTCATTTTCTTCCAATCTTTCCCTTTTTTGTCAAATTTTTCTTTTAATCAGACAAAGGGGAAGAAGTGGATGCCTTTGGGTCTGAAGACATTTTGGACCCTGTCACTGTGGAAAGAAGGGCTTTTAAGTTAAGTTCTTCTTGTCTCCCAAGGAGGGTTCTGGTGCCAAATGGAGCACAAATCTTGCAAGCTGGGAGACCACAAACAGTAAAGACACTACAAGTGTGGGTCTTAAGAGGCATTTTATGCCCAAAGGAGGAACGCTTCTTAAAATCCTGTTGACATTAGAAGATGAAACAGTAATAACAGAGAGAGACTGTGTGTGTGTGTGTGTGTGTGTGTGTGTGTGTGTGTGTGTGTGTGTGTGTGTGTGTGTAAATTTGAACATGAGTTATCTATGCAACTAACTTAACTGACTAGCTAGCTAGCTATCCTAACGCTAAATGTAAGAATACACACACACACACACACACACACACACTAGAAAAACTTGAAAATCACACTTATCTAATCTTAACTACAAATAATGTAACACTACTCTAACCTAATTGCTACTGTCAAAAATCTCAGAAAGGGAAGACAAAATATTTTCTCTTATCACAAAAAGTAATGGAGCTCTCAGTCCACAAGTCTGGTTTAGGCAGGCAACAAATGAGGTCTGAGGTAATTCAGGTAAAAGAGGAGTCAGAACTCTCGGATCCAAAGCTTCAGTATAAGGCACCAATGTGGATCCGGCCAGATCACACAACCCACATGTTGAATCAGACAAAAAAAGACAACCTCAGATCAATACATTGAGAATAATGTTCATGAAGAAGAGTGCAATTTAAGGGACACCAGGAACTGAGCAAGTTACATAATTATGGGTATGAATTATAACTGATAAAAAATACATATGTATAATGCATAAAACTAATGAAAAATGGTACAGTGGTTTGCTTACTTTGTATGCATGCCCATGTCTTTGTTCAAATGGTGTGAATTTAATAAAAGTGTTTATGAAAATATTTTGAAAAAAAATGAGGGCAAAACTGAGAAACAGTTGTGTAAAAGCTTACCATAACCATAGATGCTCTTCTCTTCCATGCTGCAGTGTTCTTGGTGTGGGATTTTCCACTTCAGGCGACCCATACATCGGCTGCTATACAAAAGCTTCAGCTTGGCTGTTGCAGTTGTGTGGGACGTCACACGTAGTGCCACAAACCAGGGACTTTAAATATGACATCTGCACGCACAGACCCCAGAACTTGAAAGCCCAGCAGGACAGGAGTAAGTAGAGCAGCCAGTGATGTCAGTCATAGGATCAAGGAGCCATTTTGTGGTTAAATTGGTCACAGGGAAGGGTATAACCCCCAGGAGACCCAAGACAGATCAGTAATGAGTGAGGGAAAAAGGATAAGGGGGGTTATTAGGTGGGTGGGAAGGAATATTGCAACATGGAAGAGAAGGACATCTATGGTTATGGTAAGATTTCACACAACTATTCTATGTGCTTCTATTTCTATGTTGCAGTATTCTTGGTGTGGGAGAGTACCACAGGTTAGTTGGAAGGAAGGGAGGAGGTAGAAGAAGCTGATTCCACAAAGCCCTGCAGAATTACTCTTGCAAATCCTGCACGTGCTCTGGAGACATTGTCTAACTTGTAGTGTTTGGTGAAAGTGTGAATGGTGGACCATGTGGCTGCTTCTAGTATGAATGCAGTGTCCAGGCCTTTTAAGAAGGCTTTGGAGGCTGCCACTGCCCTGGTAGAGTGAGCTTTAACTCCCTGTGGGAGGTTTTTGCCATGGTGTGAATAATACAGGCAAATAGTTTTTCTAATGCAACATGCGATGGTTTGTTTGGAGACCACCTTGCCCAGGGCCGTGGGGTGGAAGGAAACAAAGAGCTGATTGGATTTTCTTATGGATTTTGTTCTGTTTAGGTAAAATCTTAGCTGTCTGTGTACATCCAGGGAGTGGAGTATTCTCACACTGTCATTGGTGGGAGAGGGGTAGAAGGTGGGTAAATTAATAAATTGGTTTAAGGACAGATCACTGACCACTTTTGGCATAAAGGAAGGGTTAGTTTTTAGTGTTACTCTGTCCTTGTGGAAAATAGTGTATGGAGGGCAGGCCATTAGGGCCTGTAATTCAGACACCCTTCTGGTTGAAGTTATGGCAACTAGCAGGAATGTCTTCCATGTACACATTTGCAGAGTAACCATACTAGCAGGTTCAAATGGAGACTGTGTTAGTTTTTCCAGGATGAAGTTCAGGTCCCAGGGTGGTGGGATGAGTTTTCTTGGTGGTCTGATGTGCAAGACCCCCTTTAAGAATAGCTTCACAATGAGCCTGGCTAGTAGGGGAGGGTCTAGTGGCAGGCAGGCTGAGATTGCTGAAAGGTGGACTTTCACTGAAGAGTAAGAAAGTCCTCCCTTTACAAGTTGACACACATAGGCAAGAACAAGGTGGAGGATCTGTGATGCATAGATCCCTGCCCTTGCCCAGACACCACTTTGAAAATATCTCCCATTTAGCTAAGTAAGATTTTCTTGTAGTAGGTTTCCTGGCCTCCCTCAAAACTGAAAGCACGTCCTCTGAGTAGTGGTGCCTCGAGGGAATCAGAGGTTTATCACCCACAGTGTCAATGACAACATCTGCAAGTGTGGGTAGATGAGGGTTCCCTTTTGTTGTGTCACAAGGTCCACCTTGTGTGGTAACTTGTGGTAATTGCCCTTGGCTAGACTGAGAAGTAGGAGGAACCAGTGCTGTCTTGGCCAGTAGGGGGCACCAACAAGATTTTTGATTTGTCTCTCCTAATTTTCAGGAGGACGTTTTGAATTAATGGGAAGGGAGGAAAGGCATATAGAAAACCTTCCCTTCCATGAAATGCTGAATGCGTCTACTCTCCAAGCTAGTGTGGAGTAGATCTTGGAGCAGAACGTCTGCAGTTTTCTGTTCTGGGGGGAGCCAAAGAAATCACTTGAGGTGTGCCCCACCAGTGGACAATATCTAGCAAGACACTCATGTCCAGCATCCATTCGTGATTTGCAGAGAATGTCCTGCTGAGAAGGTCTGCTTGTTTGTTGTCCTGCGAGGGGATGTAGGTTACCCGTGGGGACAAGTTGTGTTGTGAGGCTAGGTCCCAGATTAGTAAGGTTAGTCTGCAAAGGTGGTACGCTTTTGTCCCTCAAAGCATGTTGAGGCACCACATAACTGTGGTGCTGTCTGTTATTATTTGGAGAACACCTGTCTGTAGGAGTGGAAGGAAGGCTTTCAGTGCCAGAAGGACTGCTGTCATTTCCCTCACGTTGATGTGTTTGTTCTTTAAGGAAGGGTGCCACTTTGTTTGAACCCTGTAGGTTGCCATTGTGGCTCACCATCCTAGGTCTGAAGCATCTGTATGCATGAAATGGTTTGGGGGGGGGGGGTAACTGCAGCAGAAGGCCCAGGTTCAGCTGAATTTGCTGAATTCACCATTTTAGCTCTAACTGTAGGCAGGGCAAGAGAGTGATTTCTTGTTCTAGAGGATGTTGGTGCTCTGACCATGCATTGTTTAGATACCACTGTAGCTTTCGCATGTGCATTCTGGCTAGTAGTAGCATGGGAATGGTGGCTGACGTTAGGCCCAGGGTTCGTAGGAATTGCCTTGCAGTTATTTGCTGGGTCGGCAGAAGGGCTTTGAAGTGGGAGGAGAGGGAGCTGACTTTGTCCTGGGTAAGAAAGCTTTCAGTACGTCTGTCTTGATCCTGAAACCCAGAAATGTTTTGTAT
This sequence comes from Protopterus annectens, assembly GCF_019279795.1. Classification (NCBI taxonomy): domain Eukaryota; kingdom Metazoa; phylum Chordata; order Ceratodontiformes; family Protopteridae; genus Protopterus; species Protopterus annectens. The sequence goes on along the minus strand of NC_056725.1, from coordinate 454,603,257 downwards.
TGTTCTGGGGTCAAGGAGGATTTTGGAAAGTTGAGGGTGAAACCCAGTCTTTGGAGTAGGCACATGGTGAACTCTAGATGGATTAAGAGGGTTTCCTTGGAGTCTCCTAAGAACAGGATGTCGTCCAGGTAGGAGTAAATCTGAATCCCTTGTGTTCTGCAATAGGCTATGGCAGATGCCAGGCATTTTGTGAACACTCTGGGAGCAGTGGACAAACCAAAGGGCAATGCAGTAAACTGGAAGTGAGAGGAAGGTCCAGAAAAGTATAAGAATTTCCTGTGGGAAGGTTGAATGGGTATGTGCAGATAGGCTTCTTTCAGGTCGAGTGTGGCCATGAAAGCCTGGACTGGTATAAGAGGGAGTAAATTTTGTAGGGACAACATTCTGAAGGTGGGAACTTTTAAGAATAGGTTTAAGAAGGAAAGGTCTAGAATGGGTCTCCATAGTACATATTTGTTGAGGACCAGAAACAGTCTTGAATCGAAATCTTTTCCTTCCTGCCCTGGAGGGACAGGTTCTATTGTACCCAAGTTCAGAAGGTCTTTCAGAATCTGTGGGAAGAGGTGTCTCTGATTTTTTGGGGGGAAGAGGACACCCCTTAAGGGTGGCCTTTCTTTCCAGGAGAGGAAGTATCCTTTTTGAATAATAGCCAGAACCCATTTGTCTGTGGTGATGGTTTTCCAAAAGGGGAGGCAGTGGGAGAGGCGGGCTGAAAGAGGGAGGTGAGCAAGGCAGTCACGCATTGTTGGGATCTCCTCTATCTTGAAAGGGCTGTCTAGAGGGGGCCTGAGAGACAGCTGGCCTGGAAGGGGCTTGTCTTATGGTCCCTCTTCTGGGTCTGGAAGAGGTAGGTCCAGCTGGGGCAGGGTTTCTTCTGACAAAGCTGGCTTTGGCAGGGTAACTCCTGTAATATTTGGGAAAAGGACACACCAGAAAATGCTTGATATCTTGCAATTCCTTACTCTTTTCTTGCAGATTTTTGAATAGGTCTGCTGACTGTTTTCCAAAGAAGAAGCTAGGGTCCAGAGGGGCATCTAAGATTTTAAGTCTTCTGGTAAGTGTTGCACATGTAGCCAGGAATATCTCCTAAGTACAGTGGCAGATGCTGCAGATCAAGCAGAGGCCTCTGCAGCATCATAACTACATCTAATGGAGTGTCTGGCTATTTAGGCAGCCAGAGATAGTTTGGAAGAAATGTCAGATTTAGTGGGGCAGTCTAGAGTAGCAGCCAGCAGAGTGGAGGCTTGAGAGACCAGGTCCAGAGCATATTTGGTCATATGGTTTTGACAGCTGATGGGTCTAAAGGCCAATGTGGACGAGGTGTAAACCTTCTTTCCAATTCTATCCATTGTTCTACTATCTTTGTCTGTAGGTAAGAGAGGTAGAAAGAATCAGTCTGGATTGTTTATCTGGTGAAATGGCAATCGCAGCAGAATCTGCCAGGGGTGGTTTGACTAGAAATTTCTGGTCATCAGGCATCTTGTAGAAGTGATCTGGCCTCTTAGGGGCAGGTGGCTGAGAATCTGGTGTCTTAGATGCTGAGGAAAAGGTATCTAAATAGGCAAGTATGACAGGTGGAATGGCAGAAGGGGTGTGAGATTCTACTTTGTAATAGTCCAAAATACCTTTTTTGAGTATCAGACATTTGAGAGGTGTCCCATTTGAAGTATTCTTTCATTTTGGTTATGGTCTTACCAAAGGTGATATCCTCTGGAGGGGAGTCCCCTTCAATGGATTCTTCATTAAGGGAATAGTACTCCTGAGGAGAGGCTATTTGGGACGTGTAAGATATTGATTCCTCAGAAGATGAATAATAGGTCTCTTGCTCTTCTTCCCTGTCTTGTGAAGTAGGTGGTGGAAGAGAGGAAAAAGAGGCAGGCCTAGGGCTGAGGAGAGGAAGAGTAGATGGAGAACAGGCTGAGGGCCTAAGGGCCATAAAGGCCTGCAACAAAGATGAGGTAAAGGAATGCCAATCAGGTAGGCCTTCGGCGGGTGTAGCCAGATGTTTGGTTTTCAGTTTCTTTTTAACTGGGATAGTCTTAGGCGTAGGCCTGGAATCGGATGCCTGGCTAAGGAGGCCCGGCTGTGTCTGGTTCCCCCTCGACCTCGGTGGTAACCGATCTCTGGGATAGCTCCATGGACGTGCTTATCATCTGCAAAACGGCTTCCACGAAGGTCACCGAAGTCAACGGATCTGTCAGATGTCCCACAGCTCCTAAATCAGTAGCTGGCGGGGCATCTGAAAGCAGAGTGGAAGAGGGCCTAGGTATCTTGGCGAAGGTTCATTCGGGGCTTCCAAAATGAGATCCATCCTAAGTGCTAATTTTTTAAGTCATTGGTTTTCTAGGTAAAGATTAAGTGCAGCCAGACAGCTGTGTAGGGTCTTAGGAATGAAGGATTGGCAGATAGAGTAAGTGGTGTGATCGTGCTCTCGGCCTAGGCAAAAAATGCAGCAGCCGTGCATATCTTTATGGGGTATCTGGCACCCGCATTGGCATTTGCCCTTTTTTTGCTGACATCGGCTAAAGTTTACAACAACAAACCAAGCTTTAGCTAGAGGTCAAAGAAAAAAAAAAACAATGGGGTACTTCGCTTTTAGACATCTTGTGGTGAAGGAGTGAAGCACACAATGTGATGGTCGTCTGCGGCTGAAAAGCTCTGAGGTCTGTGTGTGCAGACGTCACATTTAAGGTCCCTGGTTTATGGCCCTACATGTGACGTCCCATGCAAATGCAACAACCAAGCTGAAGCTTTTGCATAGGAGCTGACCTACAGGTCTCCTGAAGCAGAAAATCTCACACCAAGAACACTGCAACATAGGAATAGAAGGACATAAGCTAGTTCTAAACTTTATTCATGCAGATCAATCAGAAAAAGTACAGATGTGTAAGTAAGCTTACACTAACAGCATATGTTCTAATAGATCACTGGTGCAGCATCCTAAGCTATATGGGTCCAACCGCACTGCAGCCAGCCAGCTTCACAAACCCAAGGACACCTTCCATATTTTCCAGCTGTCAGCAACTTGAGAAAAGCTGCATAAAAGGACAGATGGAGTATGAAAAAAAATTCAGTACATTTTTCTTCCCAGGAAGGAGGCAACAGCTTTGAAAACAATGTTAGGAAACAAACCAGACCGCAACTACATACAGAAAACTAGGTGGACAAATCCACACCCTGGAAACCCCACAAAATTACAAATGAAAAACAGACGCTAGATGAAGGGGAGGCTACAGCAACAGTGATCTTATCTACAAGAACATTAAGAGTTATGGCAAGTCTTCTTATACATCTATACTATGTCAGACATAGATCACTGTTGTAGTAGCCTAAGCTATATATACTTAAAGAAGAAAGAAAAGGGAGGAGGCCAGACAACTAAAACTCCAGGAATCCCTAGTGAATGGTCCTAGAAAAGCCTGTTCTGGACCTGGAAAAGGGATCCAGTTTGTACAGCTTTTCAAATCATGTATACAGGATCATGTTGCTGTCTCTAGAATACTTCTAGAGTTCACCCCTTTCCAGAAAGCCACCAAAGGAGCCAAAGCCCTTATGGTATGGGTTGCAACCCTATCTGGAAGTGGCTTTTTATGGTCAATAACATGAGAAAACCTCCTGGAAATGGTCTAATTTGTCACTGGTTGTCCTTTTCTCTTACCTTCATAGGAGACCAACAACCGATCAGCTTTCCTGAAGGCTTGAGTTTTATCCAGCTAGGACATGAGCTGCCTGTGGACATCTAGTGTGTGAAGGATATTTTCTTCCTTGTTCTTGAGTTAAGGAAAGAAAACTGGGAGATTAATCATTCTGACTTAAAATAAACTTTGTCCACTTTAGGCATACAAGGAGGATTTGTTCTCAAAGAAACCTTGTCCCTGTGAAAAATAAGACAAGACTAACTCACTATAAAAGCATGTAACTCAGACACTTGCCTAAGAAACATCAGAGTAATGAAGAAAACATACTTTCAAGTTAAGAACTTCAATTCAGCCTGATGATCTGGTTCAGTAAGCTTCTCAAGCACAAAGTTCAGATTGCAAGGAGATGTCATTTGTTACCTAGGTGAATGAGTATGTAACACCCCTTTCCAAAACTGTTTAACTTGAATATCATTAGAAAGGAGGAGAATCCAAGGGCAGACAAGCAGAAATGGCTGACAAATGTACATAGAAAGAAGAATTCTAAAAGCCAATGGACAGTAACTCACAAAAATAATCAAAAAACAGAGTCAGACTTGCTTAAAGAGGATCCATGTTATCTGACTGGCACCAGCTAGAAAAATCTTTTCCACCTGCAGATTTCTGATTTTCTAGTAGCAGATTCTCTCTTACCTCCTTTAGTACCTGCTGCAAATCCTCTGAAAAAAGGTGCCTACAAGGTACCAAAATTCTATCATCCAGGCAGAAAGTTAGAGTCTATAAACTGGAGTGTATCAAACTCTCCCGGACTTGTGTGAGTAAATCCAATCTGTGGGGAAGCATATGGTAACCGCCATTGGCCAAATATAAAAGAAGGGATAAATTACAGTTGTGTATACTTAACATAAATGTAGATGTCCAATTGTCTTTAATGTTGCATTAATAATCAAATTGAGTAATTTTCACTGTGGCAGCCCTTGGCTAGCCCAAGTACCAGAGGTTTATCTCCCTCCTTCTCAGCGGACAGAAACCCTGCACCTGATGCCAGGGACAGCTGGGTATAAGGGTAGTCAGCCAGTGCCATCATACAGTTTGTTCTTGACCCCCCCCCCCATGAGAAGCTCCAGGCTTGGAGCAGAAGGCACCCAAAGGCCCCTAATATGCAAGGGAAGGAATCTAGATGAATGGACTGATTTAGAGTAAGTTCAGAATCCACTTTTGGCATGAAAGAGAGATTAGTCTTGAGACAAACTCTGTCCTGGTGAAAAATATGGAAGGGTTCAGTGCATGAGGGCTTGTAGTTCTGAATCCCCTATAGCGCTAGTGATAGCCACTAAAAAATAATGTTTTCCAGGAGAGAAATTTAATGTTAGCCACAGCAGCAGGTTCAAATGGAGGCAAATGAAGCTTTTCCCAGCACAAAACTGAGATCCCCTTGAAGAGAAAGAACTCTTCTGAGAGGTCTCAGGTGAATAATACCCTTAAGGAGTAGTTTCATAAGTGTTTGAGAGAAAAGAGAACGCTGTATAGGGAGGCAGGCTGAGATGGCGGAAGAGTGAATTTTAATGGATGTGTATGAGAGACTAGACTTGAATAAATGTGAAATGTGAATAAGAACATGGTTGATCTCTGCTGAACTTGGATAGATATTCTGTTGTTGGCACCAAATTGAAAACCTCTTCCATTTTAAAATGTATGACTTTCTGGTAATAGGTTTTCTTGTCTCTTTCAAGATATCCAGCACTTCCTTGTCCAAACAGAGGCCTTAGGAAGCAGTTAGTGAATTGAGAAAGCTGTCAACCTCAAGGTGCTGAGATTGGGATCTATGATGGAACCCCTATTTGAAGTTAGATGGTCTACCTGTTGGCCCTTCCACCCCAATTTGCAGCAATACCCTTGGGGATGACAGAAACAGAAGAAAATACATAAAGAAACAGACCTGTCCATGGAAAGGAGAAGGCATTCGTCCTCCAGGCCTTGGGATGTTTGGCCATTGAGCAGAATTTTTGGGGCCGATTGTTTTGGTCTTAAGCAAACAGGTCTATTTCTGGTACACCCCAAAAAAGGCAAATGAGACTGAATATGCTCTTTGTCAGGGTCCAGTCTTGAGAAGTCTCTTCTCTCCTGCTGAGATGGTCTGTACAGAATTCTTTTCCCCAGCAGGTACTGGGCTAGAAAGGTGTAGGCCAAGGGCTTGAGTTGTACCCCATAAGGACATAAGCAGCACAGATGACAGGAGTGAGTGTCCCCCTGCTTGTTTATGTACCATATCACTGTGGTATTGTCTATCTTTATCAGCTGAGTCTCTGGTTTCCATACTTCTTTACAGACTAGGATGCCCTTGAGAGCAGTGATTATTCTTTTAGATTTATGTGATTTTTTTTTTCAAAAGATACTTCAAATTTCTCTTGAGCTTGGAGGCCATTGGAATGTGCTCCCCAAGCCATGTCTGAGGCACCTGTGGTCAGAATCTGATGTGGGTGAGGAACCCTGAATGACACCCCTAGGGTTTGATTGCAAGCAAAGATCCACCACTGGAGTTCCCTTTTCAAACAGGGAAGAAGTGGAATTTTAAGATTTACAGATTGACTGTTGAATCCAGTCATTTTTTTTATGTATCACTGGATCTCTCACATGAAGTCTGTCTAGTCGGATCATTAAGATACATGAGGCCATGTATCCCAGATGTCTAAGTACCTCTCATGCTGGAACTGCTTTCAGAGACAGAATTAACTGTATGTTGTTTTTCAGGAAAGTGACCTTTTCCTCTGACAGAAAAGCCCTTTAAAGGTCTGTGTCCATTAAGGCCCCTGGAAAGACTAGTTTTCGGGAAAGAGACATATTGGATTTGTTTACGTTTCTAGTATAACCTAGTTACGACAAAATGGTTATGGCTTGTTGTAAGGTGGAGAGAAGCTCCACCAAAGAATCTCCTTAGATTACACAGTTATCTAGATAAGGGTAGAACTGAATGCCTTTGGTCCTGCCCTGTGCCCTGGAGTCAGGCATTTGGTGAATACTCTGAGTACAGTAGATAAGCCAAAAGGTAGACCACAGAAATGATAATCATTTTCACCTGGTTTAAAACGTAGATGCTTCCTGTGAGACTTTGCAATGGAAATATGAAGGTAAGCATGTTCTAGATCCAAGATGACTACGTAAGCCTAAGAAGTAAGCAAGCACAGGTAGGAGCTTTTGTACTGTAAGTATCTTAAATTTTGCAACGAGTAATCTGTTTAGCATTGATATGTCTAGTATCAGTCTCCAGGTTTCCTATTGGAACAAGAAAGAGTCTTGAGTAATACCCCCTTCCCTTTTCTTGCAAGGGTACCTCTTCTATGGATCCTTGTTATAACAGCAGACCTACTTGGGTCAGTGCTTCTTTTACTTGTTTTGGAGAGACAGTAGGAATGCCAGCAGTCTTTAAGACAGAGAGGGGCAAAAGAAAGTTTGAGACCTTCTTTGATGGTGCTTAACAACTATTTGTCTTTGGTAATTTTGGTCCATCAGCTGAAAGAAGAGAGATAACCTTCCTCCTAGCTGCGAAGCAATTGGAAAGTTTGGAAGTGTGTGTGTGTGTGGGGGGGGGGGGGGTGAGACTTGAAGGGGAGTGACAGGGGATCAGCTGAGTCATTGTTGTTCCCTCTTGGGCCCCTAGTGCTAGGATTCACTAAGCCTAGAAGAAGTGCTGATTGTCATCATTTATGTTGCCTTTGTGTTCTAACCCCTCTGACCCCTTTCTCTCGTTTCATTTCCATCACTTCTAGCTTTCTCATCTGCTCTGCCTTTACTGCCAAGGTTTCTGTACCATACAGTAGTACTGGTCACACTGCTGTTTTGTACACCTTATTTTTCAGTTTCTTTGACATTCTTCTGTCATACACTACACCTGACACTATGCCAGTTGCTTGCAGCCCCTCTGATTCTAGCTTTGACCTCTTCATTCAGACTTTTCTTTTCCTCAACCACCACTCCCAGATACTTGAAGCTGTTAACCTGTTCCACTATTTTCCCTTCTATCTCAGTTCTCAGCTTTTTCTGATTTCACCAGTTTGTTGCCATTAACCATGGTCTTATCTGTACTTAGTTTCATCCCATGTGCCTTCAGTTTTGCATTCTATTCCCCTATCCTTTGCTGAAATTCTTGCTCAGTCTGCCTGTGATGTCACATCGTCTGCTTACAGCAACTTTGTTGAGCTGTCCTCTCCGACCTGTTTGCTAATGTAGTCTATCACCACTATGAACAGCACTGGGCTCAGAGTTGAATCCTGGTGCACACCTACTCCCACTGTGAACCCCTCTGTGAGACTGAACACTGTTTATTCTTCAGTCAATGGATCCTTGTACACAGCCTGCACTAATTCTACCATTGTTTCTGGGACTTCGAACCCCTGCAGTACTGCCCAAATCAGCTTTCTTTGGACCATGTCATATGCTTTCTCCAAGTTTAGGAATGCCCTGTTGGACTCCTTCCTCTTCTCTAGCTTCTTCTCAACTATCTGTCTCACTGTAAACATCAAATCAGTTGGGCTGCATCCTGATTCCGAATCCGAACTGCTCATTTCCCATCTTACTTTCTACTAATCTGCATATCCATTTATCAATCACTCTGTCTAGAACTGTCATGCAATGTGACAGCAGTTTGACACCTCTGTACTGCCCACAGTTGTGGATGTCTCCTTTCTTCTTGTACACTGGCACCAGTATGCTTACTTTCCAGTCATCTAGGATACACCTTTCTCTCCACACTACTATGAGTACCCTCAGGAGCTACATTTTCCTTAGTCTATTCTTACTTCTTCTAAGGTGGGCTCCTTTTCTTCTCTCAGAGTAGGCTGTGTCTGGGGCAGAACAGCTTATGTGGGGTTTTCTTCATTCAGAAGCTGCTGAAGTACTCCTTCTATCTATCTTTGTTTTTTGCTTTAAACATCTTTATTAAATTATCACATATGACATAGGCAATCTAAATTGGCCATAGTTGTGTGTGTGTGTGTGTGTGTGTGTGTGTAAGAATTACCAGGTCTGGGATAACCACCCAGTGGTGTAACTACTGGCTCTAGATGATTGTCCTTGTTGAAGTGACACCCCAACCCCATGTGCAACACTGGGAAAAAAGGGGTTGCGGGTGGATGGATTTACCCTATGAATAGGTCATAAGCTACTCATTTTGTGATAAATGAGATGAAAAGTATACTACAAATGTCTCCAAGAACTGAGATGGTTCCCATCACTGACGGAATACAGAATAATTTAAATGTTGTTTTAAGCAACTTACCACTGTATCAGAGTAATATTATTATTCCTGCAGAAGAAATCGTGACTAAGTACAGTTCCAGTGGCAGCACAAATTAAATCATGAACAAGTAAATATCCAATGATTTGCAAAAATAGAGTACATTATAAGATTTCCAGATTCTAGCTTTCTGAAGACATCTTTTGAATCAAGAAAAAATGAAGTCTGTTTACAAAATGTGTATACTGTATAAAACTGGAGTTTTAATGAGAAACTTCTTTTGCAGTTACCAGAGTTGCATTTTTGTATCACTCACAAGAAAGTGTAATGAGAAGTTAGATGAAGTTGAAATATGGATTTTGGCAATAAGAAGGTAGTAGGCAGCTGATGTACCCGTCAGCAACATAGTGAAATTCCATGCTTCTGAATTAAAAAAAACTTGATATATGTAAGGAAATGTTGGTTGAGGGAAGAAATTAATAATTGGGAGTAAAACAGATGTGACAGGTCATGTATCTATTATTGCTGAAACTTGGTAATGACTAAATTCTGAGAAGACCATCATCTACTCATTAAGTGAATACCCAGGTAACCTGATTCAGGGTTGTAGGGATACAGAATCTAGGTTTGTACTCACTAGGTGCAAGACAGAAACTAGTACCAGATGGGGCACACACACACTATGTATGCCTACAGGAAATCTGGAGTGCCAAGTCACCTACAGCTCATCTTTGTGAGGTAGGAGGAAATAAGAGCACCTGACAAATGCCAGGCAAATATGTTTTTTTAAACACCTTTATTAAATTATCACTTAAAAGACACTGACACACATACATTAACAGAAAAGAAACCAAACCATATTAACATGTTTTCCATTTACATACATTATACACCTTTTCTTGTAACAATCTTCAGTTCTACATTATATAAAATGCTGAATTCCTGCCTTTCTTAAATCTCACTCCTTCTGCCGAACATAATTCTGCATGAATTGTTTCTACAATTTCAATTAATTTCTATGTAATTTCCTCCTTCCATTTTCTAAAGATTCCTCTACCAGCTCTTTTTTCCTGTTTTATGATGTTCAATACTTCAAATACAGCTGATTTAGACTTTGATTTCCATTTTCTAGTGATTATTTTTTTGGCAACCATCAGAATTAAACTTAATAAGGTCTACTATTATGTCTAGGTAATTCAGATCCAGTGTCCCAGCTCAAAAGAATAATTTCCTTAGTTACAGCCATTTGTTCACCCAATATTTCTGACAGAGTATTCTGGAGGGAATTTTTGATCTCTGTCAACTCATTACACTCCCAAAACAGGTCTCAGTTACATCTTTTTTCTTTATCACATCTCCAACATTTGTTATCCACCTGATGAAAAATTATTTGAAGCCTATTTTGGTATAAATACTTAAAAAGATCCTAAACCTTCGGGATTTTGTTGCATACTTGGGAGACATACATTGTCCTCTCATTGTTCTTTTGTGAATTGAGTCTCCCTCTTAACAGTTTGTTTCTAACCTAATCTAACTGATTTTTATCGTTATCATGCAATATTGTATATGCCCTTATAATTACCTTTTAACAGCAGCTTCTGTTCTAAATTCAGAGAAGGTCTTTCAATTAAGATTCCCCTTTCTTTTTGCCTATACTCTGATATCAATCCCTAATAGGAAAGGCAGTCTCTCGCCTACAATTCAAATGTTGTCTTGCCCTCATCCTACTCTATTACCTTTTCCAGTATAGTTATTTGCTCCCAATATCTTGATTCCTTTGCCAGCTTCTCCAGTAAATTACAACCCCCTTTTGCCTATTTTCTGTACCCCTACTTGCTGTCATCCTTATTGGTAAAATCTCCTTTCTCCATTCTCAAAATGGTTTAGTTTTTAGAATGTTTTCTGCTACTTTATGTATACAATAGTCTGTATGGCTGCTGTTATTCTCCTTAAGGATCTGCGCTAAAAGTCCCAGTCTCTCTCTCTCTATTGAACTTCCACAATGTTTCATTAGCTTCCACTTCCATTTTGAATTATAACCTTTCGCTTGAGTTATGTATATCAGTCTTAACTGTGTAGTTCTAAAATATCCCTATAAATCAAGTAATCCTAAACCACTTTGTTCTACTGGAAGGATCAACCTATACCAAGTGACCCTTTCCTTCTTCCCCTCCCATATAAAATCCTTCCAAGTCTTTATTAATTTTGATCCAAAATGTCTCCTCTGTTTGATAATATGCCTGACTTTTATATAAACTAAATGGAATAAAAATATTTTCACTGCTTGTATCTTAGTATCCATAAACAAGAGCTTCCGGTTTCTCTTTTTTGTATTATCTTTTTAGTCTCCTCCCACATATCCTTAGCTGCAACAGAAGCCTTTTTAATCCATACTTCTAAATACTTTATCTTATCATGTCCCCATAAATACAGGTATTGTTGATCTAATTAATGTGTGGATATATAAATTAGTCATTCATAGGTTCATACTAGGCTATCTGCCCAAGGAAATTTATAAGCCTAGCCCATAGTTATGTGGCTTTCGCCACCCCTTTAGTTTGAATAAAAACTATGCCTATCATTTTTCTGAGCCTCTGTCAAGCAGTGACACTGAAGTAATCCCTGGGGTATATCTGCAATCTCCCATCCATTGGTCAAGATTCCTCTTGAACAAGGCCAGCGAGGTGCTCTGCCTCACATGTACCGGGATTTTGTTCCACAGCATAAGGAGTCTCTGGGTGATGAATCTGTCCCTCCAGCACGTTCTATTTATAACCGTGTCAAGGTTTAAGTCTCCCGCCCTTGTGGTTCTGAGGGATCTAGATTTTTTGAGGTGAAGCATATTCATCAAATCTGGGTTTGACATGGCCTTATATGTCAGGCAGAGGTCACCTCTGAGCAAGCGGTATGAGACTGAATAGAGCTGGAGTTCTTTCAGTCGGGCAGCATAAGACATAGTTTTGAGACCCTTTATCCTTTTGGTGAGGAACTTTTGGAGCCTTTCAAGCTGCAGCAGGTGTCTGGTCAGATACATTCAGAACGGGGCATTGTACTCAATCATAGGTCTAATGAGTGATGAGTACAGGGGGACGATGACCTCCCTTGATCTAGATGTGAATCCCTTCATGATCAGGTGGGCGATATAGAAGGTTTTCCTAACTACTTTAGCAACATGAGTGTCAAACGAAAGGCTACTGTCAACTTGGGTCCCCAGATCCCTGATGACTTTTTCTGTGCTCAGTGGATTGCCACCTATATGGTAGCTAGGGGTAACCTTGTTTTTCCCGAAGGGTATGACTATGCATTTTTTGGCGTTTAACTTCAGGCCATGGCTCTGGCACCAGTTATCCGTTTCTGTGAGGCCCTTCTGGAGGATATCTGTGTCAGATGTGTTTTCGACTATGGCCCAGTTTGCAGTCATCTGCAAACTTTGTCAGCCATAACCCTCCTGTGTTTGCTTGTACTTCAGAAAAGTAGATGCCGAACAAGAGTGGACCCAGGACTGAGCCCTGTGGGACACCACTTGTGACAGGTTTTGAGTATGACATGGCTCCAGCAACTCTGACCCTGTGGGTTCTGTCACTTAGCCAGTTTGCAACCCATCTTGTGATGTATGGGTTTACATTCAAGCTGATGAGTTTTTCGATGATACCTGAGTGGGGTATTGTGTCGAAGGCCTTTGCCAGGTCGAGGTAGGCTGTATGGACTGCCTTTCCCTCATCAATGGCCTTGGTGACAGTCTCGAAAAAGTCAACCAAGTTTAAGAGGCAGGATCTGCCTTTGACAAAGCCAAACTGGGTTGGATCCAAAGTCTGCAAGTTCCCTATGTCTTTATTTATGAGTTCCATTATGATCCTCTCCATGGCTTTGCAGATAAAGCTTGTCAAGCTAATGGGGCGGTAAGCTTTTGTTTTATCTTCATTAATTTTATATCCTGAAAAGACCTGAAACTGTCTCAAAATGTTCCACAATACAGATGTCCTTTTTCTGAATTTTTCACGTACAAAATAATATCATCTGCAAATAAAGTCAACTTTTCTTGATTAACATACCAATTACATCCTCAAATTTGAATCCCTTACTTTCTTTGCCAGTGGCTCTAGGTATAAAGCAAATAAAGGGGAAAGGGGACACCCCTGCCTTGTTCCTCTGCTCAAACACAACATTTATCAGAGAGTAACCCTCTCACTTTAAATATTCTCTTAATTATCATTACTACTGTTTCAGGGAACACAAATGCTTCCACTGCCCTACTCATAATGGTATTTTCTTGCATTCTGCTTTCCTCTGGATCATCATTGTTCTATTACTGTTGCTCATTGATTGCCTCCCCTCCAAAAAACTACACTGATCGATATCTATCAATTTTGGCAACACCTTTGCCATTCTTTTAGCTAGTACGTATATAAACACTTTATAATTATGGTTTAAAATTGAAATGGACCTATATGAAGTTGCGTCTGATGGATCTTTACCATATTTAGGCAATAGAGAAACCACAGCTTTTTTTAAAGATGTTGTTGCTTCCCCTCCTTTAAAATACTGCTAAATAAAATCTTCCAGATCTTTAATACTTTCTTCCCTCCTAACTTCCAGACTTTTACAGGAATATCATCTGTTCCAAGATTTGCCTGAAAATTCATTATACATACCCATTTTTATCTCATCTCCACCTATCTTAACTGTTAGTTGTTGAGCCTTATCTATCTCCAACTTTGGCACAATTAAGTCTTCCATAAACATTTCCATTTGTGCTCTTTCTTGATTTCCACAAATTTTCATAACATTTCTGGAATATCCCTAATACATCTACAGGATCTCTGGTTATTCTTCTTGTTATAGGCTACATAAATTTAGTGGCAACCCTTTCTACTTTCTGCTGCATAAGTTGTTGTGTTAAAAGTTTTTTGTGCTCTGGAGCAATTATCAAAAAATTGCTGCTTAAGAGCAATCTTTCTAAACTGATGCATATTATCCAGATACATCCTTATTCTCCCTCTAGCACTCTGCAATTATGCCGCTTCTTTTTTCAGATTTCCCTTATTCTGCAATACTTTAACTTTTGTTAGCTCCTCTAAGTAGTTCCTATTAATTCTTAACCACATTTCTTTCTTTTATACTTTAACCTATTTTTAAATTCCATTTCCATTTTCCCTCACTTGGTAGCTATAACTTTTGAAGATATTTTATCTTTCATAATAACTATCAAATAATTTCCACTTCCCATTATTTAAATTCCTCTCTTTTAACAAGTAGGTGTGAAAGTGCCAATCTCTCATTTTTATTTCATTACCTTGCAGTTTTATCTTACTTTTTATCAGTGCATAATCTGAAATAGTTATTGGATGTGTGTCGAAGTTTTCAATCAAATGCACGTTTCTGTGAAATATAATTTCTATCTGGTATAGCCCAGTTACTGTACCTTAGGGAATAATAAGCAAATTCTGTCTGAATTCTCACTACTGAATCACAGCTTGAAAACCAAATATTTTCATAAATTTCTTCACAAATATATATATATATATATATATATATATGTATGTGTGTGTGTGTATATATATATATATATATATATATATATATATATATATCAAATATACGTGCATGTGTGTTGTCTATATGATACAGATATACATATAGACACACATGCACGTATATTTTATATATATATATGTGTGTGTATATATATATATATATATATATATATATATATATAGTTTACCTTCAAAATGTCAAATGCCATATGTCTAATGTTCATTTGGTTGAAAAATAACATCTAAACCCAAAACATTGAATGATCAAAATGTCTAAAATGTAATTGAAAAAGCAATGAGCTCACATCTACTATTTTGCAGGAGGGTTATGCCCCCCTGCACCCCCTCCTACTTAAACATACCAACTCTGACATCGCACTACACTGCAGAAATGAGCAAATTCGACAATTTTGACATTGTGAGTTTAGAGTAATTTTATTTCAACATTTTGATCATTCAATATAGTGCATTTAACCAATTCATTTTCAACCATTTAGCATTCAACATTTTGAAGGTAAACCATATATATATATATATATATTCACACAAAAACACACACATATTCTGAAGACGTGAGTCTGGAGCATTTCTCCCCGGGCATCAGCTGAAAATAGGCTCTGCCCTAGTCGGACTTTCCCAGTCAACAAATGTTAATAAACTAAATAACAAGTTTTCTCTTCTAGATCCCCTGATACACCCTCAATACAGTCCCCACCTAAAAGAATAGTCCCTGCTCAGTCTCCACCTATAAGTAATATTCCTTGCCGAAAGTCAGTTTCTCCCCAAATTTTCTTAAGCTACCTAATAGCAGTTTTGGTGGACTATAAATACATCCCTGCATAATCCTCCTGTCTTGCCAATAGCCCTGCACTACCACAAATCTGCAATTACTGTCTTTTATTTCCTCTTCTATTACTATTGGTGCCCTTTTAGCAATTAGAATATTTGCGCCTCTTTTCCTTTGTCCCTGATATTCTGCCGAATATCCATTCTGAAATTCTTTATTTTAAATTCACATGCTAGTTCCTTTCAAAATGCGACTCCATCAGCATTACTATTTCGTAATATAATTCAATATGCTTTCCTTTTTGTGTATACCTCTAAGGCCATCTACATTCCATAATAATATGGATAGGACAGTCATTATGATTAAGAGCTACTGTTCCCACCAATTACATATGACAGTTTTTTAATGTGTGTTACATGCACACACTGTTTGACAGGCTGATCTTTTATACAGTTGTTTCTTCTCACCTCCATTTGAACCCATGTCATAGTTTTCAAGATTTCTTGTTTATATAACAGCCCTCAAACCAAAATTAAATACATATTCAGAACATCCTCCACCTCTATTTACTTAGAACAAACACAAAAAAGACATGTACATATTTAAATAATGAAGTTTAACCTTTCAGATAAGAACAATTCATCCATATCAATGGCTGCACCCACAGGCATTACCTAACCTAAAATAAGGTTACCCATGTTAAAGCTCATACTACAAACTGTCTTCCCACTTACACTGACTACCGTCTGTTCTTTTATTCTCTCTATTCCTTTCCCAGACCTGAGAAATGGGTTGCATACTTTCAGAAAATATGAACTTTTAACCCTAAGAAAAAGTGCACCGGCAATCTTTAAGTAAAATTAAATTGTACACTGTTCTATTAAATGTACTAAAGTACCACAGCTGCTAGGGAGACTCTCTCTTATTCACTTCTCATAATTTCAAACTTAATTTTTTGCTGAACTGTGTGCCATTTTATCTTTAAGTGTTGCATTTTCTTTGGCAAAGAATACTCAGAACTCTCAAAGTTAATTGTTTGCACCTGCAAACAGCTTGTCTTCATGCAACATGCAAAGGTAGTCAGCAATAAATCTTTGTAAATTTCATTCAGAACGGAATGCACAACTGCCTTCAGCTGCAGACTTCTCGACTCCCACTAAATATTTGCTAATGGGAAAACATAAGCTAATATCTTTGCAAATGTAAGACAGCATTTCTCATGGCTTTCATTATTTTGTCTAATTACTCACGCCTACTTGCTTGTGAAAATACTTGTTTACAACCTAAGCCAAGAGCATTACTCTAGACATTCACCCTTGTAAAACCCTTGCAAAAGTAAGACAAAACGTTCCTAATACTGTATATAATATAATCAGTGCATATTTAAACCCCACTCCCACGTCATCAGTCCAAGATCACAACATATTCCCAGTAAACTTTCTTTTGTCAATCCTCTCTACACTTGTACTGTTAAGTCTATATTTCTTACAATTAGAAAGAACTTGTTTAAGTATCTTTAACACACAGCAGTTACTGAAAAGACTCCTCCACATTTAAAATACAACTGACTGCACACTACACAAAACTGCTTTAGTATACATAAAATGCAGTTTATATTTTCAAACATTTTATACAAATACTAAGAAGAACAATATTTGTTTTACCTCCAGTTACTTTCCCCCTTTCGGTGTCCTTCAAAGCATTAATGACAAAGTAGCATATATGCTTTACAGTTCGCCTACATGTTTAACAGTCAGCAAAGGTCCATTTTTTCTCACTTTTTCTTCCAAAGCCATATTACAAAAATGTGACTGATGCTTTATAGACTTCCATTTAGTCACTGATTTCAGTGCTGCTGGTCTTATTGCTGTGCATCTGCATCTCCCAACACCACACACTTGCTCAAGTCCAAGGTGTTCCCAATCCTCACAGTTAACTCTTGTGCTATTTTTCTGTCTTTCAAGCATTACCCTTTGGAACACTGGAAAAGGATACAATGGCGAAGTCTCTCTATGAGCTTTATTGTCAGAAGAATAGGATGCAGAGCACCTTCTGTTTGGTAGCTTTTTGTTGGATAAACATTTTTATTTCCTCATCAGCCTGTTCTGCATCCGAAAATGTATTTGATCCTCCAGAAAAAAAAAAATATCAAAAACAGATGGAAGCAGCAGTTTGAATCTCATACCTGCCTCCTGGCATTCCCTGATTGTTAGGACAAATTTGTTATTCTTCTGCATGGTGTACACAAATCCTCTGCTGTCTCCAATTTGTAGTGCTTTTCCCCCCTGTCACAGTTTTGTGAGGATAAACTCATTCTGCTGGTAAGATTGCGTCTTTACTAATACAGGTCTTGGCTGCTTTCTCATGGCCAGGTTTGGATTATCCACTTGATGTCCGCTTTCAATTAACAAACCCTGCTGGGGAATACCAGTATAGGTGCTTATTTGTGCTTTCATAAAATTATTACAGCCAGTTTCTTCCAGTTCTTCTGGTACAGCAAAAACCTCATTTTTTCACTTTGTGCTTTATCTTCTAACTCTACTATTTTTTTAAACAGTTCTTCTTGAGAAGTCTCATATTCAGCCAGTTCTTTCTTCATTTCAAACAGTGGCTTTTTCAGTTTGATCAGTTCAACTTGAATAGCTAGCCTTTTTTTTATGAGTTGACATACTCTTTCAACGTTTCAATTATTTAAATCAGTTCTGAGCAGACTTGATTTATTTTTTCCTCTAAAGTCCTGGAAGCCATCTCTGATACCAAAGCTGAAGCCTGAACTGATTTTTGCTGAACAGATTACAGGAGTTTTACAAGTCCATGTTTCTTCTTCACCTTTTTCGGTTGATTTTCTTTCAGTTTCTGTAAATATTTTCTTTGCTGGCATCCAGGGTGTGTACTTACTAGCCAATAACTGAATTTTACTCAAGCTGACAATATCACTGTCTGTTGTTTCTTGATTTTTATTTTCACATTGGGATAGCTGAAATTAACCTGTTGATCAGTGTGCAGCCATCTTGGAAGCTCCCAGGCCTATACATGTTGATCAAATTTTGGAAAGAAAACAAGGAATAGTTATTTCTATGGAAGAATATAAAAACTACATCTGAGGAATCACCAATTCCACAAAATGGAGACTTCTTACTCGTGACGGTGGACATTTACAATAAGTCAAGGGAAGATATCTGTGATGGTGCTTTGCAGATCAATATACACAGCACTGTGAACAAAACTAAAGCAAAGAAAAGTTAAGCCAAGTACACTGCATTAGTCACAAGTAAAAACAGACAGCTCCTCAGGTAAAAAAAATGATATCCAAAGGACCAAATGAAGCAATAAAGTGTATAAGCAAACACCCAATAAAAGAAGAACGTGAAAGCAGGGATACATGCATAAAATTCATACAGTTCTATGCAAGAGAATGCGTGTGTGTGTTGTGTGTGTATACATATATATATATATATATATATATATATATATATATATATATATATATATATATATATATATATACACACACACACACACACACATATATATATATATATATAGACTCCTTAAATGTTCTTTCTGTTTTGCCTATATAAAATATTGAAAAGAACTTAACAAATACTGCCATAAATAACCCTTTGAACAGCAATTAATATAAGCCCATGATTTACCGAAACCAAAACCTCTGATGTTAACTCTGTTCCCTTCATAAATGAAAGAAAATTGCAGGCATCTTCCACATTTAAATGTACCTACTTTGACACGATTATGCATAGAGTTACCAGATGCATCAAAGGTTTTGGTTTTGTGAAATCACGGGCTTATATTAATTGCTGTTCAAATGGGTATTATTTATGGCGCTATTTGTCAAGTTTGTTTTACATAGGCAAAATGGAAAGAATGTTTAAGGAGCATATATATGAACATTCTTATGTAATTAAGAAGCATATATTAACTAATGCATTATGCAAACACATCCTTTCCCATGAAGGGCACAGTTTTAGATTTTTTGGGTTAGATATAGTTAAGCAGAATCCTAGGGGGCGGTCTGGGGAAAATTACCCTTGAACTTAGGGAACTATTACGGCATATCAAACTACATGCTTCAGGTCCCTTTGGCCTTAATGATATGCATTCTACAGCATCCATTTTAAAGTTGAAATCTCTTTGTAGAGTTTAAGATTATTGCTTTTATTTTATTGTATTTAATCCTGGTATTTTAGATAATTTGTCTAAAAACTTTAAAATAGTTTGACTTTTACAGTATTTATACTATTTGATGTGCTCGTCGTAGTGGATGTTTCACTTTACATTTTTGATTACCCGTTAATTGGTTCAGTTTACTTTGATTATTTCAGGAAGCGATGTAACTGTGTTAAGATTCTCTGTTGAAGTCACTTTTTACCTGTTTGGGACAAAAGGGCTCAGATTAATAAACTTTACTTTTATACTTTGGATAGAACCATGTGGATTTTATGTAGGCATTGCTGCTGCCTATACACTTTATTGCTTTGTTTGTCCTTTGGATGGCATTTTTCACTTGAGGTGCTGTCTGTTTTTACTTGTGAGTTTGTCTTCCTGGTCTGAATTCTATGTTAGTCAATCTGAAACGAGGAGGTCTTCTACAGTCAGAACCCTATCAAGGTTGAAACTGTTTTCAGTTTTTCTGTCAATGTATTATGTTTAATACTGTTTCAAACCTAAGCAGGGCAAGAATTAAACAATGTTTCTGAAGTACATTTATTCTTCACGTGCCTATTCTGCTTTAGAAAATGTAAATAAAGAAAATTATTATCAGCTAGTATTTTCTGCAGTTGAACTGTCTTGCTATTGCAAGATGAACTACATATACTGTTAGTTGGAATAAAGACTCTTAACTTTTACTTACGACTGTCCATTTTCCTCAGATTAGTAACATATGAGTTTCTCTTCATTTTACAGTTACTTGTGGGGATTGATTCTATAAAGCTGTTTATCACAGAAGCTTTATTATGAATACTGTAGGGAAACACAGATAATGCACATCAACTGGTAAAAAAAAAAGAAGTTATGTACTCTCCATAACGTTCCATGTTTGTAGTCCTTCTCACCCTTCATTCTTACATATGAGTTTGGAGCCAATCCTCGGCTCCGACTCGGCTGATTACAAAGCTCAAAGTCTCTCAGTTGGCTCATGGCAAGGTAGGTATCCCACAGTGCACTAATAAGAATCCCCAGACCTTGTTTGCTGCTGTCTAAAAAGTAATAAAAGGTATTTCCACAAGGAAAAACAAAGATATCAATGCTACATATGTTTTCTTTCTCATTTTAGCAATACCTTTGTTTAGCAATTTTTCCCCGCTGTATTTTTGTTGGCTGTTCTACTAGCATTGTTTTTACTACTTTTTTATACAATTTTTACTATTCCGTTTGTGGAGCTTTTCTTCCTGGGCCTCTACTGAAAATGGACATGTATCCAGCTAGACTAGCCCGGTCAACAAATGTAAAATAAATAAATAAAATAAATTAAAGGTCTCCAACCCTAAGGAAGATAGATACTATCTTGTCTCCAGATCCTCCAAGGATACATGGACGGGGTAGGAGGGTGGGTTCATAAGAATGAAGGGTGAGATGTACTACAAACATGGAACGTTATGGTGAGTACATAACTTCTTTATGTTCTGTAGTCCTATCTAGCCTTCATTTTTACATATGGGACAGCATCCCTAGCACCTTTTTTCTCGGGTGGCTCACGGGAATATACTCCTAAGAACCATGGAATCAAAGGAAGCTCTGCCCCTGGAGGCCAAGTCCAATTTGTAATGAGTAATGAAAGTATGAGGGGTAGCCCAAGTTGCTGCTGGACATATACTGTCCATTGGAATTCTGGCTTGAAAGTCAGCAGATGTGGATACGGATCTGGTAGAATGAGCTTTAATTTTAGACAGGAGTTCTTTGCCATTAGAAGAGTAAATAAAAGATATAAAATCTGAAATCCAGTTTGATAATGTTATCTTGGAGACTGGCATACGTTTTCTCGTCTCCAAAAAAGATACAAACAATTGGTCTGATCTCCTAAATTCCTTGGTTCTATGTAGATAGAACCTTAACTGTCTGTGAACATCAAGTTGATGGAACTTATATTCCGCTTTGTTTGAATGATTAGGAAAACAGACTGGCAGTTCAATAGCTTGATTCATATCAGATTGAGAACAAACCTTGGGGATGAAGGATGGATTTATACAAAGGGAAACTGTCTCTATGAAAAAACAAGTAAGGAGGTTTGACTGAAAGTGCTTGCAACTCTGATACTCTTCTGATGGATGTAATGGCTACTATCAAAATGGTCATCCATGAAAGGAACTTTAAATCACAAGTATGTGTGGGGTCAAAAGGCGGGGAGGTAAGTCTTTCTAGGTTTTTGAGCAAGGTAGTTAAAATGAAAAAAAAGATTAGAATGAAAGTTGAAAAAGGTGAGGTTTCAATTAATCCCACAAAAAAAGAAAAGCAGCAGCAGCTCCCTGCTTGATGAGCAAAAACTGCCTAATGATGAAATGAACTATGGGAAAGTTTAACACTATATTTTTTAGCTATGTAATGGATCTATGTTTTTTTTTTTCTTTTGTAACAGAGAGATTTTTAAATTTGCATGCACTTGTGTGATTTTCTTTTTCTAGGAGAAGGCTTGTAGAAGGAATGTAGAATATGTGTAGAAATGATGGAAGGAAAGGAGACCAGAAATGGAGATGGAGGGAACAGAGATGGGGATGGAGGGTGTGGAGACAGGGATGGAAACATGCCTGACATATGTCAGAAGGTCTGGTTTGTGGATGAGGAGGTGGATGAGGTCCAAGAAAGAAGAAAGATGAGGGGGGCAAACCAAAGAGATGGGGGCATTTTTGGAGTAATAAGAATTTTGCTTTCTTACTCTCTCTTTGCTTTCTTCGATCATTTCTAATATTACACCGCGGACTACACAGCTGATATCAATACACATCCCATTCTTCCTTATGCAAATGCCATTGTTCCGCCCAACAACCAAGTCAATAAGGTTACTGGTTTTCTTCTTCTAAGCAGCACTCTAAGCGGATGTATTATTAAAACTAATTTATTAAACTTATCTTCTTACATTGTTTTTTTATTATTATTGTTTTATTTTTTATTTTTTTTTTAATTATTAATTTTAGTAGTACACAACACAATATGACATTAGAGGTATTTATATAGTACTGTGTTTTTTTAAATGTAAACAGTCAAGGCATTTTTGCTCTTTAAGGTTTTAAATATCCACTGTGTTAAAAAAATGGTGTTCTGAAGAAGCCCCATAAGGTTTTGGGTGAAAAAGTGCTAACCAAGTGTGTTAAAGTTTGTTGTAGTTAGTTATATTTATTTTCTTACAATGCACTTTTTTCTGCATTTTTTATTTTAACGATTAGTATTTTTTGTATCAAGTGTGCTGTAAAGCAGTAGTTTCTTTTCACTAATTTAGTAGCAACTAACTTGTAATAACAAATGTAAAAGTTTAATAAATTAGTTATTTTAATACATCGGACTGGCGTGCTGCTTAGAAGAATAACAGTAACCTTATTGACTACAGTTGCTGGTTATTTGGAACAAGCGAAAATACTGCATAGCGAAAGGGATGTGTATTGATATCAGCTGTGTGGCCATACAACGGAACCGGAGGTAATATAAATCAGGGGTGTTCGAGCACTTATTGGAACTCTATGGTAACATTGATTATCAGTTCACTTTTTGGAGATCATCACTTTCAATATTAGCAGAAAGGGAAGAAAGGCATAAAGAAGTCCCGAGGGACAATTGTGAACCAGTGCGTCTCTTGGTGTCTCCCCCCCGGGGGGGATAAGGGAGAAGTAGCTGCTGCATTTGGTATTCATTGCACTGGCAAACAGATCGCAGCAAGGCTATCCCCCATTTGTGGAAAATCTGTTCCGCGACTTTCTGATTCAGAGATCACTCGTGAGGCATCAAAATTGCCCTGCTGAGCTTGTCGGCTATCACACTGGTTGTCTCCAAGATATGCATTGCAACTAGAAAGTGTTGGGAAGATATCGCCTACTGCCAAACTCGAAGAGCCTCTCGACATAGGGGGGGTAGGATCTGGTTCCCCCTTGTTTGTTTATATACCATACCACTGGCATATTGTCTGATTGGATTGCTATTGTTCCTACAGGAAGAAAGTCGTGAAGTGCTTGCAAAGTTAATAGAACTGCTTTCATCTCTAGGACATTGATATGCAAGTGAGCCTCGTGTTCTTGCCATATGCCTTGGACCGTCCTTCCTAGATAATGCCCCCCACACACACTATCTGGGAGGCATCCGTGGTCACAGTAGCAACGGGTTGGTAAGGAATGAATGGTGTCCCTGTTGTTAGTTGACTGGACTGGGTCCACAAACGAAGGTCTTTTTTGCAAAATTCTGTTAATAAAATGGGATGAGACAGAGGCAGTTGTTGAAGAGACCACTGGGAAAAGAGTACTCATTGTAGAATTCTCATATGTAGTTTGGCTAGTGGGGAACTAGAGTTATAGTAGAGGCCATGGTTCCTAGAAGTTTGAGCATTGTCTTCGCTTTGACTTTGTGTTGGGGAAGCAGGCTATATATCTGTTGTCTTAGATTTTGTATTCTGTCTGCAGGAAGGTGAGCCATCATTCTGACTGTGTCTATTTCTGCGCCTATAAAAGTCACATATTGAGAGGGTGACAAGACAGACTTTTCCCAATTTATAGTAATCCCTAGCTGAGTACAGACTCAGATGGTTGAATCCCTGGCTTGTAGAAGTAGGTGCCTGGTGGTGGCAGTCGGGAGCCAGTCGTCCAGGTACGGAAACACTTAGAATCCAAGGCGTCTCAAGTGAGCCATTACTACTGCCATGCATTTGGTGAATACCCTGCGGGCTGTGGTGAGACCAAAGGGCAGAGCACGAAATTGGTAATGACTGGCTCCCAGATGGAAGCGTAAATGACTCCTTGATGCTCTGTCCATTTTTATGTGGCAGTACGCATCTTACAGGTCTATGGAGCACATCCAATTGTCTTTCCTAATAGAGGGAGTATAGACTGAAGTGTTACCATTCGGGACTTGGACTTCTTCACTGATTCGTTTAACTTGCTGAGATCCAAAATGGGCTTCCAGTCCCCTGATCGTTTTGGCACTAAAAAGAATCTAAGTTCTGAATCCTATCTGGTCTGAGGGGATGGTTTGGATGACTCTCTTTTGAAGCGACTTTTGGACTTTTATAGCTACTTGATTAGGTGGAACATCTAGGATTTTCTTAGTGGGATGAGGTGGAAAAGAGAAGGGTATGAACTATCCTCTGGAAATTATTCTTTGAACCCACTTGTCTTGGGTGATGTCGTGCCAGGCTTCTGGGTACAAAGATAAGAGACCCCCGACTGGCTCCAGAGAAGCACAGTCGGGCCCCACTTCAGGAGCGCTGATAGGGACATCCACGAAAGGAATCGCAGTCACCCTGGTTTTGTGGACCCCCCCCCCCCCTCTCTAGAGCGACATCTACCATTACTTCTTCCTGCTCTGCCTCTCGAGAAGGAATCACCTAGTGCTTCCGGGAAAAATCTCTGAGATTTCTTGAACCACATTTTCCCGCCTCTATGACTCTTAGGGTACGGTCTAGAAGGGACGGAAAAACTGTACTCCCACGGCAGAGAGAGTTTTCTCTTCCTGCTCGCATCTGGTGAGTGTATCTTCTACCTTTGGTCCAAACAGAGAGGAACTGTCAAAGGGGGCATTGGTAAATGTAGATTTGAAGGGCTCTGCAAAATTACATAAGCGCATCCAGGAATGTCTCCTAAGGGACACTCCTGAACCCAATGCCCTGCTCGCTCCATCTGCTGCATAAGATATCAGCCTCATGGAGGAGTTAACAATGGAGTTTAAGGTAGACAACTGAGCAGTAACCTTCTCAGGGACTCCTTCAGCTAAAGTACCTTGGAGAGCATCTCCTAGCTCCTTTAGGAGATCTCTTTGAAGTCTAGTGAAATGGGTGAGGTAATTCAGCGATGTGAGTGTAAAAGCTGCTAATGAAAAGATATGCTTCTCTTATCTGTCCATCGTTCGAGACTCCTTGTTCCGTGAGTGGACAGATGAGGAAGTTTCTGCTAGTTCCTTCTTTGTGGCTGCTGCCATCACCATGGCATCCACAGGCACAACTTTAGTCAAAAACTCTTTCTCTTTGGGGGCTGAAAGAAATGTGTTGGGCCTTCTGGGGACTGATTCTATGGCATTAGGAGTTTCCCCCTCCTTTCGACTGACTAAATCTAACAGTTCATCGAAAGGTGGAGACACCCAAGAGGCTGAAGGTTGAGACCCGAAAGCCTTCAGGTACACTGTCTCCTCAACAAAAGGGGTGACAGTGGGCCAGCCGCCTCTCTGTTTCAGGATATCTAAGATAGCTACGAAGGAGATCTCATCAGAGAATGACCTAGGGGACCCTTCTGACTCCTCGAGGTCAGTCTCAGAGGTAATGGCCTCATCAGGGGAGTCTACATGCTTCCTCTTGCAAGTTCTCTTTCGAGGAGGCTCCTCAGAAGGGTATTCTGGGGAGGTCTCGGAAGACTGGTGGCCATTCAATGGGGGCTAATGAGGCTGTGGGTTTCTGCCGTCAAGGTACCCTTGTGTGGAGCTGAAGACCTAGACAGCATGCTCCTCATCAGCTTGAAGGCAGATCTCTCTGGCTCTGAGGACACCCCCCGGTTCTGAGGAAGCAGAAGTAGCCCCCGTCTCCAAAGTGATCGGCACCGAAACAGATGTAGGATCCGAGCTCAACCGAGCTGAGGCACCAAGATGTAGGCTCTGAACCGAAGAAGTTTAGGTCCAAGCGTCCCTGTCAGGGCCGACTGGTGAGCTTCGGCTCCTAGACGCCAAGGACGGCACCGAAGGTGTAGGAGCGGAACTCTGCTCAGAGACAGACAATTGAGGTGCTGGAACCAATGGTTCCACAAAAAGTGGCACCAATAACTCTGGCTCCGAAGGACCGACATGGCTCAGAAGAGGAACAGAAGCAGGTAATATGGCCTTAGACGGCTCCGGGACCAAGTGGGTCAGAGCCGGCAACAAATTCGCTAGCGCCGACTTCAAAAGTCTAAGCACTACTCTCTCTACATCCTCTTCAGAAATACTCTTGGAGGATCTGGAAGGCAAGTTAGGTGATCTAGATCTCTGTAAATCGGAGTTCAGAGTGTTGGGGAAACCGGTAATAATTCTCTAGACCAGCTCTGTGGTAAGTGTTCAGTAGTCGGCTCCAAAAAACATGGGGCCGAGACTGGAGTGTCGATGTCAATAACCTTGACCGTCTCCGAAGACAGTGGAGCTAAAGAGGTAGAAGGTTTGTCCAATTCTGTCATTTTTTGTGGAGGTCCAGATAAAGCAGTCGGTATGGGAGACTGTCTCTTGACCAACTTGACCTTCTCTTTTTTTAGAAAAGGGAGACCCGGAATGCGATGATGAAGAGCCACCTAAATCCTCCTCAAAGGAAGGTTTAAGGAAACCCTTCAGGATCAATTTGTTCTTTCTTTCCTGGAGAACTTGAGAACTAAAGGAGTGGCAAAAGGAACATGTCTCCTGAAGATTTAAGGCTCCCAGGCAGTAAGCACAAATACTAGGTCCCTCAGTCAGGGACATTTTTTGAGAACATTTAAGACACTTTTTAAAACCCGAAGGTTTATGATCCTTTGATTCCTTAGATATATTTTGTTACAAAAAGCAATCACAAGAGGGAAAAACAGGAAGAGAGGACAAGGTCCTCTAACTTAAATGGGCCTAGCCCTGCTAAGTAGCATTACACATAAGGAAAAAACAACAGAGGACTAGGTCCTCTAACTTAAACTGGCCTAGCCCTGCTCAAGAACAACACACAAGGAAGAGCAAAAACAGAGGACTAGGTCCTCTAACTTAAATGGGCCTAGACCTGCTGAGGAAACTACACAGTAGAGAAAAGGCAAGAGAGGACTAGATCCTCTAAATTAAACGGGCCTAGCCCTAAACATAGGAGTAAGCGACATCAACAATTTGCATCAACAATTGCAATAAATTCAACAAACACTCTAACTAAAGAGTTCTAGCTAATAAGAGTTTATAAAGAAGCACTGCACACAGCTAATTTTAAACTACTTATTCTAGTCAAACAAAAGACTAGAATAGGCCCTAACCAAAACACGAACCTACGCCTAAGAGAGAAAATTTAGCAAGAAAGTTAGCACAGAGAAGAAGGGATACCACTCAAAGAAAAAGGGCCTGCAGAAGCAACAGCCAACAAGTTTCCAACAACAATTTGCAAAAGTTCAAAAAACACGCTAATTTACTACTAGAATAACAACAGTTAAGCTATTTATACTAAACTACTAATATGATCAAAAAACGATTACTATAGAAACTGAATAATGAAAAATTCCAGCTTGGCCACGGCCAAGGAAGAGAGCACTTCTGAACTCGTAGATGCGGCAAATCAGATCTGTGGATTCTTACTAGTGCACTATGGGATACCTACCTTGCCACAAGCCAACTGAGAGACTTCAAGCTTTGTAATCGGCAGAGTCGGAGCCGAGGATCGGCTCTGAACCCATATGTAAGAATGAAGGCGAGATAGGACTACAGAACATAATACATTTCCTGTTCCATATTCTGTTTATTGGCTGGAAGGCAAATGTGCTACTGTGGTTTTAACCCTGTATTGCAATAGTCTGAAAACTGACAAATATATACTCACCAAGCAGACTGCTGCATTCCAGAAGTGTTGCAGCTTTTAAGGAGAGTATAAGCATCACTGGCCATCTTCTGAGCATCATAGCGAGACAAATGGCAACAGCGAGAAAAACTGTTACCTCTTCTGTGTTCTGCCATACAGGCAGTTACTGTCAGCTGCTTGCCTAATCTGTTGTTCTAAGAAATAAAGACAGACACTAGTTACAGTCTCACGTCATCATTTTCCATTCATTTAAAAAAATCACATGTATTAGAACACTACAGTATACAGATGAAGTCATTGTTTTTATTTAAAATACCAAAGTATTGTATTACATATTCATAAGTTAATGAAATTTATTATACTTATGATACGTGAGCCTTCATAAGCAAGTGAGATGGTGACAGAAAATGACCTACTTACCATAAAAAAAACTCACACCAGATAAACAAATATTTCCAAAAGACGATAATGGCAAAAGAAATCTTTAAAATAAGCTGTTCTTAAAAATTATTTTAAACAACTGAAGTGAGTAAAACTGTCATATTGGCAGGGCAGGAGTCTTCAAAAAAGGGCTATGAATGAAAAACATTCACGAGACAATGTTTTTTAGTCATGAATGAAAAAGAGCATACATCAGGCAATTAATGTTCTTATCCATTCCGAGGATACTGAGAATGTCTGTGTGGCAGTAGGGCTTTTGATGCTGGATGCTTCAGTCCCACTGACACAAGCTGCACATTTGTCTTTTACTACATGAGTTTTGTTAAGACCAGGTTAGGTAATAAAAGTTGAGCTTGCTCATTTGTTTCCTTTTTATTACATTTTGCATACCTGCCACTGCTGCAAAGAAAATTAGGGGATTGTGAGTTTAATCTCGATACACAAGGTGTTTGGATTCATATTTCACCTTTCCAGCTGGGGGAGGGGGTCTGGAACCCTGAGGTGCCATCCTTTGGATGTGACATTAAACCCAGTTCCCAACTATCTGAGCTGACGGCGGTATTTCAGGTAGATTTTTACAATTCCATTCTACTTGATTAAAAGTTATAATCACTTTATTAAACAGAACATTCAAGAACATACAGACACCATTGTCCAATACAAAAAAAATTTAACTTACTAATTATAGATACATAGTGAAATAAGAATTAGACTACAAAATTTTATAAAGCTATTCAGGGAAGGGCAGCCTATCAGAATTTCAAGACTTTTCAATACGAGTCCTAAAACTCTGAAAAAGTTCAAGTGTGATCCTCAGAATTTTAACATACTTGCTGTTGTACCTAAACATTTTTTGCAGGAGGTCAAATCCCCCTGCCCCCTCACACCCACTACTTATATATACTAACTACAAGGTCACTCTAACTTGGAGAAGAAGGAATACTCAAATATAATCAATTTTGGAGTCGGTATGTATTTTACTGTAATGACACTAATTTTCACTGTTCTAAGGATTATTCTTACTGTACTCAAAACATACAGTGGAACCTCAGGGTGGTAGGATGCATGGTGACTTCTGTGGTGTTACCAGTGCCACCCACAAACATGGCATGAAAGTAAGACAGATCTCCATGTTTGTCTAAGAGAGTGGTTTTAGGAGCAGTCTTATAGAACAGTAAAGGCTTGGGAAGCTACACTGAAGATCACAGATGATATGCTGTAAAACTGCTTACATTGTTTTAATTTATGCACATTAAATGTTTTCCATAAATCAACCAAAACACAGTATATAGAATCATAAAGCAAAAGACATAAATTAATGATAGTTCCAAAACTGGGTTTCACAAACTTATTTAAATAAAAGTCTCTGCAAAATAAAACAGATGGGAGATGGAATATGAATAGAATCATCCCAGATGGAGATAGGGAGTAAGAAGGGAAAATAGTTTTGGGAGGCTATGAAGGGAACTGGTAAAGAATCATGAAGCATACAGTAGTGGCAGAAGCCTTGGTAAGAAAAAATGTCTAATTTACATGTTGCACTTGTACAGCAAATCAGATGCTTTCCCATTTTGGTGAGATGACAGATTGCATTAGAACAATGGTCTGACTTCACATTAGAAGACATTTCAAGAGGATACTGGGAAAACTCTCTTACTAACAGCGGTACAGGGTTATAGTTACCTGTGCTGCAGTATGGTGCTAAGAGATGATGAATACATGGCATTGGTAGCAGCAGAATCAGAAGCTGGTACAATGGAAAAGAGAAAAAAAGAGGATTTTGCTGTAATCTTTGTGTACAGATAATACCATGCTAATCTAGATGAAAATATTTGTCTGGTTCTCAAAAATGGAATGCGGTGCATGTAAGAAATCCATGGAACCTAGGCATATTGCAAGAGTTACTAAAGGCAGAGGTGAGTATGTGAAAGGTGTGTATGGTGATGATGGACCTGTTGTATCTGGGCTTCTGGAATGTGAACAAAAGTGCTGACTTCCTCTAAGACAACACAGCATTTGGCAAAGAAATCAAGGGCAAAGGAGAAAATAGACCAAGATGTTGGAAATGTAAAAGAGGAAGAATGGAATTTAAAATAATAAAAAGAGCACACAGAAGCAACAGGAGCAGAGAAAGAAGGGTTTTGTTAAAGCAAAGTTTACAAGCTGTAGAGGTTCTACTTTCTTTACAAAAGACATGCACAGTGCATTTAACTTGTACCACATTTAATGATCTATCTGTCCCCCTCCACAACTGCAATTAGTAGTACTTTACACAAACAAACAAACAAAAACACAGTATGGCCTTTTGGTCACTAATGTGTATGCCTTACTACATATAAGAATGGACAAGATTAAGTAAGGTTTAGGTCCACAACAGCTCTTAAAAGGCCATCACAGCTTGGCATTTACTTACTTCACCTACCCAGATAACGATCACCTTTTTGTTTTCTTTCTTTTTACCTTTCATTTGTTTTCAAGATGTGCTTTACTTATTGTAGAACAGTTCTTAAACTGCGTCTGTTTACTGTACAATCTATTCTGGTTCATTATATTGACAGCCATTCTGACATAGGTCATGTCTAAAAAATATCCATGGACCAATGCACTTACCCCAGTTACCAAATGTGAACTACATAAATACATAAACCTAAAAAAGTATACTTTTTTCTCTTATATTGATGTTATATGCCATAATAGTCTCCAAAGCAGTCTAAGCTGTCAATACTGATTTTTTTGTTCTATCCCAATATGCCCTGAGAAGATGGGTATAGTGACAAGAACTGTTTTTATTTATTTTTAAATGGGCCTCTTTCTCTTTCCCATAATGCACTAGTCCAGCTTGTGTTATTTGTAAAATTACAAACACAACGCAGTAAGCAATTTCATCTGCTATAATATAGGACTTAAATTAGAGTTTATGAAAAAAAGTAATCACTTGGCTTCTCATGTCAATTTCTGGTTATCAGATTTCTTTGGCCTGAAACAAAAAAAGCAAAAGAGCTGTACATTGCATATTCTTGGAAGAATTATAGCCCTGGAAGGGTGGTAGGGCAGCTGTAGATGACAGCACATAGTAAAAGCAGTGAGAGACTCAAAAGGTTTATGACTCCACTGGGCACAAGTGCCTTCCTCTGGCATTTCTTCTTGGACAAATTCAAAAAACAAGTATCAAGAGTTCATTCAAACTCAACATGCTGTAAACTCAGGATGCTGACCAACAGAGAAATGCTGCAGAAAAGAAATACAGAAGAATCTTGTTTTTTAATACAAGTATAAATGTAAAGATCATTTTGTAGGCTTGAAAATATACTTGGAATAAAGAAAATGCATTTAGGGTGTAGTCCTTTAAGAAATTCTGGGAAAATTCGGATGGCAGGATGGAAAATGAAATATAGATGGACTCGGGTGCTAAGTGTGACTGTGTTTAACATTAAAATGGTTAGCATAATTTTAGAAATTACACCGTGAATGAGAACTATATTATATATTATGCCTGAAAAAGAAATTAGGTATAGTGACTTATAAATAACAAACATATTCACCATAACAGCTCATTTGTGCAGAAGTCTCCTGCAGTGAGCTGGTGTTAGGATTTCCTCACATATTTCTCCAATTCTTCCATTTTTTGACTTAGAGGCATACATGCCTCCATCTGGCACATGTCAGCACAGGACTAGGACGGTACAATCTTCCTCTATCTTTCCACAAGTTTCAACTACATAAAGCTTCAACAGGATGCAATAAAGCCTTCAAACATTCAACTTTGAGCCTATGGATACTTTGACAAAGGGAGATACTGCCAGCCCAGCTATCTGGAATTTTGTAAATAATTATATGTCATTTGTGGATATCAACATGATGTACATAAGATCATTGTGTTATAAATGTATTAGAACTGTATGTCATATGTATATTAAACTGCTTGAAGGTATTTGCAAAGTGCTGTTTGAAATGTAACCACAGTGTATCATACTGGAAAAGAACAGAAATGTACATGCACTATTGTAACTGTTTAAATGTATATATTTTAACAGTAGAAACTGGGATACAAGAGGTTAACCTCAGTTTAGTAAGTTTTAGAAAAATAGCTGAAATTAAATTACTTTATGGCTACACAATAAAAGATGATATTTTTCATCAAGAAAACACAATGTCTGTACTGAGAAGCTTTCTGTATGGTCTTCGGAGGGCACTAATTACTACAATTGTTTTACAACTTCCAGCATCTGCCAAAGATCTGAGGTCTATGTATTTTCACAGGTAGATGGAAATACTGCTAGCTTCCAGCAGTGAGGGTTTCATCTGGGATGGAGGCAGATAAGAAGAAATGATGTCATTCTGCAAGCCATCCCAGCAGTAATATTTGAGATATTAATGTAAGAAGTCTCCGAAAGAGAGACAGCATTCTGTATTCTGTCTTGGACCTGTCAACAACAAGATCCATTCACCACATTTGCCCTGCTCTGTAGTAAGCAAGTTCTTAGGTTACAGTACAACTAATCAGGAATATAGCAAAGCTCAGTTTAGATATTTTTCTTTATTTATTGGAGACTGCCTGCAATGTTGTTTTAAATATTCCCTGTGGTTTTGAACTCTGATGCCACTGTGAATATATATTTGGTATTGACTTATTCTTATTATTATTTATTATTAAATATATTTAAACCTTTCATTGTGGCTGATCTTTGTAAGAGATATGTCAGGTCTGAGAGTACATGCATATTTATTTGGTGACACTGTATAGGCCACTCCTAATAGCCTTGCTCTTGGTCAAGCTACCATTTGTATTAATATTAATACTACACAATAAGATTGAGCACCCTTTGTTAAGGGTCTTAAAGTAGCTGATAAGTGTTGGCTGGTGGCAGTGATAACTACCTTATAGTCTGGGCAAAAGGGGGCATAGCTACCAAACCTGTGTCAGCATTTCCCAGGTGTGTGTGTGTGTGTGTGTGTAAATTAAATCTCAGTGTGTGTTGTCAGCAACTTGGGCAGGGACACAAAGCACTGGTTGGGCAGAGAGGGTGCAGGAGGTCTTGGCTTGCCCTCTCAGCTGAGATTTCAACTCCATAGTTGTGCCAGTGGGGAGTCTTACTGGGGATCTGGAGATAGAGGCAGAAACCAGCCCTGGACTGACCGTGGTCTCTGTGTGCTCTTAAAGAAACTGCACTTGATGCAGAAAGCTCCATCTGGAAATACTGTGTGTGCACCTGTCATTCTCTCACTGTACGTCCCCCACTGGTGTCAGTGGTGAGGACTGAGGCTCCTTGATTACTGGTCCAGTGGTGGGTTGTCACAGATACCACCACCACCACAAAAAACAATCACGATGCCTTATTTAGCTATAATGGAAAACTCAGTGTACTTATTCCAAGCTAATATCAAATAGCACCACTTACTCTGAGCCTAAAGCCATTACCAACATCCTTCTTGATATAGTTAGCTCCAATATCTCTTCGTCTACTCACCCCACTACCCTGTTAAAGCCCCCCTCCAATTATCCTACCTCTCGAAATCACCCAAGAAGAGGCCCTAAATGCATTGTCTAAAAATAAAACATTGGCTCCATGGGTCTTAACAACGTCCCTAGCTGCCTTGTGATGTGTAAAATATAGCTTTATCTCAGTCGCTTCTGACCCTCTTCTCCACTGGTGATGTCCCACAGGCTTGAAGAACTACAAAAGTAGTACTACTGATCATGGCAATTATAAACCCATGCGTCTCATCAGTATTAAATGCAGCCTCAAATGCATCATTATCAAACTCATAAACAATAGCATAAGTGATCTAGAGTTTTTTTAATACAATTCATATGGTTTTCTGAAAGGCAGATTGTGTCTGCTGATTCTAGCGGACTTCCTTCAAAGGGTTACTAAGCTCCTGGATGACAGTCAGGCCATCCACACTGCTTATGTGTCTCTGGCCAAGGCCTTCAACAACAACCCCATGTAGGTATTCCATGAAGGTGTAGAGTTCACTCTCACAGCAGTAGAAGGTGAGAATGAGCATTAATGGATGGAGCACTACTGCAAGGTCCCAAGACAGACAGAATCAGGTGCCTGACTTGAGCAGTATTTTTCAAATGGAAATACAATGTCTTGATAAGTGCTGATACATGGTCCTTAACTGTCAGCAAGTCATCAAGAATCACACCAAGACTGTACTCACAAGAAACAAAGTCCACTTGATTCACACCTCCCAAAATAAATAAAACCAGCATGAACAAGCTTTACTTCTGTTACAGCCCACCTTGAACAGAATCCATACAGTCTTCGAGGAGAGTAAAATCAGACACAGGCTCTTGGGAAACATTAAAACTGAATATCATTGACAAAACAATGCCTGTGAATACCTCTACCTTAAATAACATCCCTAAGCACTGATTTTATTCATATATATATATATATATATATATATATACACACACACACACACACACACACACACACACACACACAGACATATACATATGTATATAGATAGATGTAGATGCAGATACATAGAGATATACAGATACTGTAAACATCAGTGGAGGCAAGACAGTGTCCTGAGGAACAGTCACAAGTCAGCATATGATTACTGAATGAATTAATTCACAAAACTACATACCGAGTGTGACCATAAGAGGCACACTGTAAACCAGTTGAGCACCATGGAAGCCAAATCACAGGGATACAAAATGTGGTTAGTCAAGATACCTACCATGATCCACAGTGTCAAAAGCGAGTGAGAGCTCAAGGAGG